>NC_066608.1:1042500-1052500 GCF_905475345.1 Vespula vulgaris
ACTCTTTGCCGCGTAGAGATGAGCGTTGTTGGTGTTGTTTGTAGGGTCTTCGTCAATGTATGTGAAGTCGGATAATGGACGTGGCCCGGTGTGGCTGCGTGAGCTGCGCATACTGTGTAAGCTGTGTAAACTATGGACAGAGCGACGCTCCTCCAGATCTTCCAGAGTCGACTTGAACGCTCTTATTACTCGAAGCTGCAAAAATAGGGAAGGAGACGTATTCTATCAGGAAGCGAGGATGAGTATCTGCCAGGCCAGCAACACACATAAGCGCGCGCCATATTCTTTTTCTTTTTTGTTTGTTTGTTTTTTTTTTTTTTTCGTTTGGTTCTTTTTCTTTTCTTTTTTTTTGTTTGTTTGGTTGGTTGGTTGGTTGATTGATTGATTGGTTGGTTGGTTGGTTGGTTGGTTTGGTTTGTGGGTCTTTGATTTTTTTTTCCCTATCTCTCATGTTTCGTGTGGCTTTTTTTTCGAGGGGAAGGGATATTGTTTGTTCTTGTTTCTTGCTTTTTTTTTGTTTTCTTTCTGTTTTTTTATATCCTCATTATCCAAATGTTTGTGTAGATGTACATAAATATATATGTATATATATGTGTGTATATATATATATATATATATAGACGTAGGTAATGTATGTAGATGTATATGCATGTCCGTCTATGATACTCTTTTTTAAGATATCAATTTTTTATATATATATTATTATTATTATTATTATTATTATTATTATTATATCTCGTTCTTTCTTTTTTTTCCTTTCTCTCTTTTTTTTAAATCGACATCGTGTATATGTAGTATATATGTATATATATATAGTTTTTAGTATAGAGTCTTCTCACTTTATTTATAATTATTATTATTATTTTCTTTATCTTTTCCATTATGTGTATTCCGTATAAGTATGCACATATGTGTACGTAAGTATGAATCTATGTATATAATGTAGGTATGTATGTATGCATGTAGATATATAATTTCATGTATATTAAAAACTTTTGAAATTGATTCGGAGACGCACATTTATATACACCATGTGATATGAATCATGTGTGCGTGTCTGCTTGATGTCAGCTTCGTTTCCAGCCCGGATAAAAAGGGGGGATGGGAGGAATTACGAGAGAACAAAAATAATAATAATAATAATAATAATAATAATAATAATAATAATAATAATAATATGGGTGTCTCGCGGTGCGAATCGACTAAATCGATTATGGTATCTACTACCGCCAGGTGCAAGCTATATAATTGCAGACGATTATTATTTGGCATACATGCGCAATCTATCTAATCATCTATGCGTACCTACCCACAAGTAGGTGTGATCATTATTATAAGAAATATGTTTTTGTTTTAATTTTTTGTTCGATTATATATTGAATATATATATATTATTGATGAGCTCCTTCCTAAGTCGCGATAAATAATTAGTTGTAAATTATTTCCAACTGGTACTGGCTCCTGTATCGTCTTATTTTCTTATTATTATTTGTTTGTTTGTTTATTTATTTCTTTGGTAGTTTGGTTTGATTTTTTATGTCTTTTTTTTTTTTATATTATTTGGTAGAGAGCCTATCTCGATCTCCTGAAAATCGTGGGGTATATTAGTTTCAGCATTAGAAATGGTCCGCAACACAGTCCTGAACCTTAATCATTTGAAAGAAAATATCCTTCGAGAAACGACGATATAATATATACATTATAGATTTGATTCAATATAGATAATATATGTATGTATATATATAGAAATGATCGAGATAGAAATAGATCGATTGATAAATAGATAGACAGATAGATAGATAGATAGATGGATAGATAGATAGATAGAAAGATAGATAGATAAATAGATAGATAGATAGATAGATAGATAGACAGATAGATAGATAGATAGATATGAAATTGAATTGATAAACAGAATATATAAATCACAGTGTGGAAATGTGATTATTATCATAGTAAAATAATAATAATAATTATTATTGTTTCTATCATTATTATATTCATATAATAATGATAATAAAAATTATAATTATTATTGTTATCAAATATATAATCGGCCATTGTTCTTACGATTTTTTAATTAATATAAATGTTGAGTAGAACTATACACGATATATGTTTCGCTTTCTAATCATTCTAGTAGTATGTATATCATGTATACTATATGCACTATAATCCTGTTCGAAGAGAGAGATGAGATATATAAGTATCGTTAGAAGAATCTAACGAATTTGTTATATGTTATTTGTGTGGTATTTCTCCAGAAGACAATAATTAATATATATATATATAATATTAATAAATTTATATATATATATATGTATTTATATATAAAAATATATTAAAATCATTTAACATTTAAGAAAAGTAGATATAGTCAAATGATTTTTACTTTTTCTATATATATCCTTATATATAAATAAATATACATACATATATATATATATCACATTAATTATTATTCAAATAATAAAAGATTAACGATTGGAATATATAAAACGAGACGAGTTTTTCTTTTTCCCTCTATCGAGAGGAAAAGCACACTGTGCGCGTGCACGTGTGTGTGTTTGTGTGTTTGTATAACGAGAATATATCCACAAGTTGACGAGAGAGAGAGAGAGAGAGAGAAAGAGAAAGAGTTAGAGTCAGAATTAAATAGAGAATTAGAGCGAGAAAGAGTGATAAAGAGAATCCAATTTCATTAGCGTAAAAGCAATTAGAGAAAAATCATTCATCGATGGAGACGATCGAAAACAGAACAGCTGATCGTTTTATCAATCGGTATCGTGTTATCAATCCTGACGAAATAAAGGAAAGAAACACGATCGAAGATAGGGTAATTGTATAGGGAGTAAAGGGTGGGATGAGTTGAGGGAGGGTGTCAGATTAAAACCAGGGTAAATCACACATAAAATTATTCATGAACGCACGAACACACTCACACGCACACGAACGAACAATCGTGTTAAACGAGTCGAAAACAAAACCAACAAACCATTATTAGATAATTAATTTCTTTATTATATATATATATATATATATATATATATATATATATATATATATAATAAGTCGATGAACGCAAAACTGATCAACCGTGCACACGCACACACTCGCACGTACTGAAATTAAAAAAATCAAAAGAGAGAAAGTAAAACAGAGTTAGAGACAGAGATGGACGATGGATAGAAAAGTGTTAGGTACTAATTGGACGACAAATGAAAACAAAGAAATGATAAAGAATGAGATAAAAAGTAAATATAGAAAGTTATATACGTGTGTATATAAGAGAAGGGGCGAGACGCATGAAATCGAATATATTAAATAAATATTGAATAATATATGCATATAAATTTTTTCATTGTGTAATATTAAGTAGTAGTTGTTGTTGTTGTTGTTGATAGAAAGATGAGAGACAGAGAGAGAGAGAGAGAGAGAGAGAGAGAGATAGACAGAAAGAGAGAAAGAGAGAAAGATGCGAAACGAAAGGGTTGATAGTGGAAGGATTTAAAGGGTTGCGTTTTAGCAGTGTACAAAAAAGAGGGGTAGAATGTTAAGGTAAGGGTGGTCGAATGGTAAGTCTGTAATCAGGGATAAAACTTTTTGTTTTTTCTTCGTATTTGTTGTTGTTGTTGTTGTTGGTTGTTGTTGGTTGTTGTTGGTTGTTGGGTATATAATATGGAAACACGCAGAGCACACTCATCAGACAGCTAAGACTACTGAAGAAGCGCGGGTGGGCGGTGGATTTCCGGTTAATTGCGGCTCTTCCGTGTATTATCAGAGAGTCTTATCCCACACCCGCTACACAAAGAAAAAAAAACACATTGCCACGACGAAACGTCGTATGCGACGTATCGATGCATCGAATCCCGAAATAAAACGACGGGCTCACGAAGGGCTCTTCTCGAGCTTCTTCGTTGTCTCGTCTATGTCTAATCGCTGTTTTGCTTTTTTGCTTTTTTGTTTTTTTCTTTTTTCTTCCCCCGATCGAAGTGAGCCAATTTATTGTGTCGAGATATCGATTTTTGAGGCTTTCATCAGTGATCACTGATGTATCTCTTATACATATTCCTCTATCCATATATTTATATAGATAGATAGATAGATAGATAGATAGATAGATAGCGGAATGATGTGTAATAAAATAAAAATTCAACAACTCGACATATAATCGGCTACTAAAAAAGGGAATAATATTCGTCGAGACGAAATTCTAGAGTGTTTAATTTGAGAAGAAATATAATAATATTCATAACTCGATATACATAATATTTCACTTCAACACACACACACATATATATATATATATATATATATATATATAATGTATTCGAGTTACGAAATGTCTCAAGCTAAACGACAAGAGAATTAACGATACAACGACGACATTTATATAGTATTTATAGTTATATGTATATATTTATATATCTATATATATATCTATATTAAATATATATATATATATTAGATATTATTCTTAGTATTAATAGTTTTGCCGTGGACGATGCTCGTACGTACGCTAATCGACGATCCGCCGATGTTTGTGTATGCGTACGTAAACTTTCATATAATACAACGTATTTACGACAGGCGATCTACGTTATATAGCTACGTACTTGTTTGTACTCCGACAGGATAAGTGTGGCGGCTGGCAAGACTGCCGCCTCGTTATACCTCAGTCTCTCGAATGGGTTCCGCTGGCTAACAAATCACAAATCATACTATCAGTCTCGTTTCTATCGTTTTTCTACGTTTAACTAACTAACTTGTTCTTTTTTTCGTTGGTCTGTTTGTGTTTTTCTCTTTTCTTTTCTTTTCTTTTCCTTTCTTTTCTTTTCTTTTCTTTTCTTTTTTCTTTTCTGTTCTTTTTTTTTCTCTTTTTTTCAATCCTTTCTCTTCGTCTTCTCCTCGTTCGTTCTAACCGGTCGACGTGTTTCTTTTCCTTTTCTTTTTTCTTTTTTTCTTTTAATTGTTGTGTTTTATTTTATTCTTTAAACTTCGTACTATAATAAATTAATGAATAAATAAATAATTGCGTAACTTCCGCGATGGTTTAATTAATATCTCCGTAAAAGAAACAAAGAAATTCGTAAGAAACACGATGTGAGAAAAAGGGCGATAGATATATATATAGAGAGAGAGAGAGAGCTCGTGGCTTCTTTAAATATTTTATCGAGTTTGAAGAGAAAAAAAATTGAAAAAGAAAGAAATAATAATTTTTGAGAAAGATCGTTCACTCGGATTTATCGACGAATGAATATCGATAATCGCGAATGAGAAAACGGAGAGACAGAGAGAGCCAGAGAGAGAGAGAGAGACAGACAAAAAGAGAGAAAGAGAGAGAGACAGATAAAAAAATAAAAAATAAAAAAGAACGTACGAAAATAAATAGAAGAATTCGTGTCCCATAGAACGATTCGTTCTTATGGGATATTAAAACGTATCTATCACAAAACGTCAAGAAAAAAAAAGAAAGAGAGAAAGAGAGAGAGAGAGAAAAAAAGAATTGAAAAGAAAAAAAAATATTTGGTTAAATACTTTTTTTTGTTGTCGTTGTTGTTATTTTGTCTTCTTCTTCCTCTTGTTGGTGTAGGTAAGCAACGCTCAATTTGTATAGACGAAATAATCGAATTTTTGTTGGTTCGATTATGAGCGTGCAAACAAACACACATACACACACACACAACACACTTAAGTGTATTCTTTTCGTATCACAAACCACACGCACACGCGTGTACACACGTACGCACACTCACACGCACACGCACATCGATACAATGTATATATTATATAATTGATATAACATCGTACGACCACTGTTAATGTTACAACAAAATACCACACTGCGTTATATATATATACATTATATATATATATATATATATATATATATATATACATATATATATATATAAAAAGAAAAAGAGAGAGACAGAGAGAGAGAGAGAAAGAGAGAGAGAGAGAGAGAGAGAGACAGAAAGAAGGGTAAAGATTATTAGAAAGAGGATAGAAAAAAATACAGACAAATGATGAGTCAAATCAAAACGTGATTATGATCGTGATTAATGATGATGATTTTTTTACTCACTAGAAAGCGAAACACAGATTTAAAAAAATATATTTCCTTTTTTTTTTTAATATAAAAATAGAGAAAGAGATAGAGAGAGAAAGAAAGAGAGAAAGATAGATAGATAGATAGATAGATAGATAGATAGATAGATAGATAGAGAAAGACAGTGTAATAAAAACACGGGACACACGTACGTAGGCGGCGATGCACGAATCGCGTGATTTCTTCGTTCGAACACTTTCTTTTCTTCAATTATTTTATTATTCACAACTTATTTCGTTAATTTCTCTTTTATTTTTCGTTTAAACAAATCGAAGATATGATGAATAAATAAATTAAAAAAAAAAAATGTCCGAACGAAGATGGCACGAGCGCGCGCACGTGCGACACTAAATATCGATAAACTTAAAAATACTTATATATCATATATACATATATATATATATGTGTGTATATATGATATATAACATGGAACAGATTGGAATGAAACGAATATAGGGAAACAGGAAATAGAGACCGGTAAGAAAAAATATAAAAAAAAAAAGAAATAAAAGTAATAGTAAAAAGAAAAATTGATAAAAGTTCGAGTAAGCATATATATGGCTGCAGCCAAAACGACCGTCAATATTTTTACTTGCAAAAAAGAAAAATCAGCTTTCATTATCGAAACCTTCATCGAAACTGCTATAGCACGTGTATGACGACGACGACGACGACGACGACGATAAGCTTTGATAAAAGATATTTAAAAAAAGAAAAATTAAAAACAAACAAAAAACAAAAATTAAAATATAAAAAAGAAGACGTGTGCGGAGGTAACGCGTGCTCCTCCAACAAATTAATTTTCCGTTCCTTTTTAATAATATCGCGATTTACGATCACGTATAGAAGTAAGAAATGTTTTCTATCAAAACAAATTTTTCATCAATGAATTTTTAATTTCTACTTTAATTAAGATTTCTCTTTTTCCGTTTCCTATTTGCTCTTTTCCTTTCCTCTTATTTTTTTTTCTTTTTCTTAAACGATGACGTCTAAATGAAATGAAAATAAATATTTTGTCGAAGAGCAAACAAATTTGCGTTGCAATGTAATTTTTTATTATTTTTATTACTTAAAAATTTGTTTAATAATAATATTGAAATATATACGGGATCGAAATCGCGTATTATAAAAATGAAACTGAAGTGATATAAGAAATAAAATTTCATATGTGACGTAAATGAAGATTATTATAAAAAGAAGGGAAAAGAAAGAAAGAAAGAAAAGAAAAAGAAGAAAAAAAAAGATAATCCAAAAATAAATATATACGACGATAGCGTTGCGACGAATCAATCGCTTAACGTGTCGGTTGATATAATTCAATTCTGGGTTATTGCAAAATGTAAAAGAAGCGTTATATATATATATATGTATATATACATGTTCATAAATATGTATATATATATAATATATATAGTAATTTATAATACGAATCGAAATTAGCCGAGGCTCGCGCGATCCGTAAGCAATTAGTGTGTGAAACAAATTCAACATCCAATATATGTAATAATAAGGGACGTGTGTAAGGCACACAGAAAGACAGAAATAAATGTGTATATGTATATATATATATGTATATTTACATATATATAAATAGTATAAAACAATATATATATATATATATATATATATATATATATATATGCATATACGAAGAGAAAAAGGTAGAAAGATACAAAGAGGAAAAGCAAACGAAAAAAAGAAAGAAAGAAAGAAAGAAAGAGGAAAATCAGAAAAAAGAAATTAAAAAGTCAAAACAAAAATTGGTTACTTCTGGATATAACACAGTTTTCGAACCAATTACATTCGATCATGATCGAATATGTCGAAAAAACAACAACCAAAAGACAAAAATCCAAATCAAAATCAAAATTAAAATCATTTTCAAACCAAATGAGAAAAATAAAAGATAGAGAATTAAAATTAATGAAAGATTGGGGCAGGTGGCGGGTGAAAAGAAAAGAAAATGTAATTAAAAAGAAAAGAAAGAAAGAAAGAAAATAATTAAGGGAAAAAAAAGAGAAAAAAATTGATTAAGTATAATAAATATACGCAAGATAGAAACGGTTAATATCAGATATCATCAAGACGGCCAAACAGTGCGGAGAGTGGATTTTTTGCGAACTAACCATATAGTAATCCTGAGAGGGGGATCTGCCTGTCACAGATACATTCTGCACCAGAGTTCTATTGCTCGTCTGAAAGTAGGTCATATATATACAGTTTTAAATGATTAGCTGATTAGCGAGAATAAATATGATCGAGTGTTTTTTCTTTTTTCTTTTTTCTTTTTTTTTTTTCTATATATATATATATTTTTTTTTTTTCGTAATAGTGTTTCCTTTTTCTTCGGTTTCCGTTTCAATTTTTTTTCCCTATCCACCGTCATCACATCTTCTATACTTTTTTTTTGTTTTTTTTTTTTTCATATTATCCTTATTCTTTACTACTTCCTTCTTATACGCTTTGTTTTCTAATGGTAGCTGCATTTTTCGTTTTTTTTTTTTTTATTTTTGTATTATTTTTGTTGTTTATATCTTCTCTGCGAGAGTTTCGTGAAGGCTCGCATTGTAAAACGCCGACGTAAATAATCAAGGAAAAAGAAAAAAAAAAGAGAAAGAAAAAAAAAGAAAAAAAAATCCGAGTACATCGCATGTGTGTGTATATATATATATATATATTTATATTATATCGTAAGAATCGTGAAAGAAGAGGGTGGTCGAAAAGTTGGGGTGGTTAAAGGGCGGAATGGGTTGATAGTAAGAGAAAAAGAGAGTACGATTAAAAGTTATGATAAAAATACACTTAGAAATATAGAAAGAATATTATGTGTATATAATTTATGATGTATATAGAAAACGATTAAATGAGGAAAATGAAGATGAAGAAAATGTATGTACGGAAGTCGCGATCTTGATTGATTAAAAATTAAATATTTGGAATCGATCGATTATGAATTAAAAAAGAAACAAGAAATCATAATTACACGAAGAGAAAAAAAGAGAGAGAGAGAGAGAGAGAGAATTTTTCGAATACGTTCATTTTCTCTCTTCTTCTATCTCTAATCCTAATAATCGTCCTTCGTGGAATTAATAAATTTTAATCAATAAAAAGAGAATGGACGTTTCGTGACTATTTTTTTCTTTTTCTCTCAAAATTTATCTGCTTTATACTACTGTAATATAAAAAGAGAGAAAAGGAGAAAGAGAGAGAGAGAGAGAAAAGAATAGATATGCAAATATATAAATAGAGACATATTGAAAAGAGAAAGAGAGAGAAACAGAGAGAGAAATAGAGAGAGAGATAGAGAAAAATAGAAATAGAAATAGAAATAGAAAAAGTGATATTCTGGCCGAGGACTGCATGGACCATTGCTAAGTTAATATTTTAGTCGAAATCTGTTTCTGACGCAGGCTCTTTTAATTTAAAAGATTTTCGAAGAGGGTAAAGGGGTAGTTAAGGGTAGTTTAGGGTTGGTGAATTTGATAATAACGTTTTAAAGGGTATGATGGAACAGTAATAATAATAATAATAATAATAATAATAATAATAATAATAATAATAATATAATAATAATAATAATAATGATGATAATGATGATAATGATGATGATAATGATGATGATTATGATGAAGATGAAGATGATGACGATAATAATAATAAACATACGCCTTGGGTACACCATAACGAAGTTTTCAAAGGGTGGAATATATTGATTTTGTTTTCTTTTTTTTTAAATTCTTTTTGTTTCTTTTTTTTTGTTTTGTTTGTTTGTTTGTTTGTTTGTTCGTTTGTTTGTTTTTACGGAAATCCGACTCGATGATATACGAATCCGTAGCGCCAAGACGATCGAGTTCATGCTTCACATACATTTTTCTTTAGTTTCTAATA
>NC_066608.1:1057500-1075000 GCF_905475345.1 Vespula vulgaris
GAGATGGTGTCGTAAAGCGTTAACACATATACATTATTAATTATTTACGAGCGATCGTTAATTAATATCGTTAGAAATAAAGCTGTTAAAAGTGGTTCGAAGTATATTCGAGATTTCGTAGTCGACTACGTTCTCGATATTAGTCGAAGATAATTTTTGATTTGATTTAATTAGTTTCTTATTGTGCTGAAGCATGATTTTTTTTCTTTTTTTTTTTCTTTTTTTTTTTTTTTTTTAATTACCGTGTCATCGTCCGCTCGCCAGTCGCTCGATAATACACAAACAAGTACGTAGATTTTATTTTAGATTCATTGTTATTATATTACTTTTTTTTTTTCGTTTGTTAATTCATGCAAATGACTAATATACAAAGGCGAAAAGTTTAATAATGAAGATCGTGTAATACATATTAGGGAGCGAGGGATTATATTCGGGAGAAGGGGGTTGTGTCTCTACGTGAAACTCGCTCGAGTATTTTTTCGCGAGTAATTTTTAATATTTTTTACATATTGAAACTATTATGCACACATACATAATCGTACATAACCATTTCGACGAGATCGTCTATGTATATATGTATGTATATATATATATATAATTTTTGTTAATTTAGAATTATCGTTATTTATTTATTTATTTATTTTTTCTTTTTTTTTTTAGTACCAACTTTGACGTCTAACGTGCTCTGATATACGTACATACTTAACAATAATAATTCGTATGCTATGTCACCATTAGTATTCATTGTGATTTATATAAACTTTAATGTGTGTGTGTATATATATATAAGTATTGTTATTTTTTTGTTTAATATCTTACGAGTCTACCCTAAAGAATTTTGGATATATAAAATTGCATAAAGCAATATTTTATTAACTACACTTCTACGTGCATAGAGAAATGATCTAAGAGGATTCGCGTGAATATTGATCTCGATCGTTCGAGATCGAAGCTTCGCATCGCATCGCATCGTACACGTGAGAAGAGAAAAAAAAATAAAAAGAAAAAAAGAAGACATTCGAGGTAAGTATCTCAGAGCACTAAGGCGTTTTTCTAATTTTTAAGCGGCTCGATCAAGCTGTACATTCGATCTTAGAAATATCATTAGGATACTATTTTTCGATTTTAATTGATTAATTTTTTTTCCCCTTTCTTTTTTCCTTCTTTCTTTTTTTTTGAGGATTGGAAAAATTATTTAAACAAGGTGATCTTCGTTGTAATAGCGATGAAAGAAAATAATATGAAAATTATTAAGAACTCTTATCAAGAATTTGTGATATATATATAAACCTTTGTAAAAAAAATTCTTGATAAAAAGTTAAAGACAAAAAAATGTTCATTTTACAATCTTCAATCTCTGCTACAACGAAAGTTCATTTTTATTTTTGTATTAATTAATTTTTCATCGATCTTTGTCCAAAAAAAAAAAGAAAGAAAGAAAGAAAGAAAGGGAAAAGAGAAATATATATATATATATAAATCAATCAAATTCAAAAAACGATGTCCAATATTTCTACGACCGACACATCAAATTTTATTTTCGAAAGGTCCTAATTCGTGTAAAACAATTAACACAGGCCGTGTGGAAAGTACGATCGTGAGTTAACAAAAAAAAAAAAAAGCAATACACTACATATCGTATTGAGGGTTTATCAAATAGTAGAGAGGAACGAGGGAGTAAAGAGAGGGAGGATTGGGGGTTGGGGTTGGATAAAGAGTGATGACAAGTACACTAACACAGATTTTATCTCTAAATTAGATTGTCAATTAAAATCGTTCAACGAATGGACGAGTTCAAAGTCGATCATGCAAATGCATACTACTAATTGTAAAGTACGAAGATTCAAAAAAAAAAAAAAAAAAGAAAAATAGAAAAAAGAAGAAAAAAAAAAGATATATACAAGAAAAGTGAATAAAGAAAAAGAAGAAAAGAAAAAGTTATTAAATTTTATTTAATAGCGATCGGTTAGTAAAGTTGAATTAAAAAAAAAAATTAAATTAAAATAGAGAGAGAGAGAGAGAGAGATAAAGATGGTCTTGATTGATTGATTGATTGATTGATTGATTGATTGATTGATTGATTGACTGACTGACTGACTGACTGACTGACTGACTGACTGACTGACTGACTGACTGACTGACTGACTGACTGACTGACTGAATAATAATAATAATAATAATAATAATAATAATAATAGTAATAATAATAATAAGAAGAAGAACAAGAACAATGATAATACGTGTTAATACGAACGCGTTTTTAAAAAATAGTTTGAGCAGAAAATGCTGATCACCGATGGTTATTGCCAATGATGTGATTGTTATTGCTATATATAAATTTTCTTTTTATGGTTTATTTATCTTTTTTTCTTTTTTTTCTACTTGTTTGTTTGTTTCAGGTATATCATTCCTGTAAAACATAAGTACGATGTTCTTTCTATATGCACACATACTCAAATGTTATCGAATGCTATATTATATACAAGAGAAAGTTGCGTTGTTATAATAGTGCGAGGAAAAAGCAAGATCCATATCACCGTCGATCTTATTCCTTTTTTTTTTCCACTTTCTTTTCGTTGTCAATTTTCCATGCTCGTCGGTGGTGTACGTCGTATCGAATAAAATCGATATTGTACACGTTAGTATACAAATGATTATGTTAATTCCATAAAAACCAAAAGAAAAGGGGGAAAAAATTTAAATTACAAATATTCAGTTAATCAGCGATTATATACATGTGCGGAAGGGCCTTTGCAAAAGTTTCCAAACGATTTGAAAAATCGATCAATTCTTTTCTCTTTTTTCTTTTCTTTTTTTTTCTTCGAGATTATTCGGCTTAATTTTTGCAGATTGTACAAGCTCAAGAAATTTTCTTTACAATCCGAAAAAAAGAAAGAATTAGAAGGATTGATCCAAATGATCTCGGAAAAAATCTAATTGATCTTGACAAATCTCATGGAAACTCACAGCCCGCTGTTAGTATCGATCTAACGCAAAGATTAGCTTATTTAAAGATTATTATCGATCGGATGATTAAAAACATATCGTCGATCGACGATTATAACACGTATCGATTGATCGATCTAAATTCGATCTCGCACGAAAATATGTTATATATATATATATATATCTATTTCCTGCTCGTAAAAGATAAAAAAAAAGAAAATCTATTCGAAGAAAAGAGAGATTTTGTAATTATAATATAAGAAAACGTTAGTTAATAATTCTAAATCAATTACGGAAGAAAATTATTGCATGTATATATATACATATTTATATATATATAATATATATTTTTTATTTATATATATATGTATATATGTATATATGTATATTGTATATTCACTTACGAGAGAATTTTGGGTATCTTCCGTGTTGGAATAGTCGTGACTACTTGGCCCCACAATAGCGTCCCGATTCCGAAGAACAGGCACCACATCCATTGTTCTAACGTAAGAGCTTTTGTGCTGAACGCCATTTTACCGTACTGTATGATGACCACCTAGAAAACAAAGACGTAACGTTATATTAAACAAATAAATATATACGTGCATATATGTACATATATTTACATGTTTTTACACATGTCAAGGTCATTGTAAAACCGATGTTATACGATGCTCCAAAATTTTCAATGGCTGAAGTTGAAAGTAATATTAATTTCATGAAGCATACAGTCACGATAAACACTCTTCTCTCTCTCTCTCTCTCTCTCTCTCTCTCTCTCTTTGTCGAGAAGAAAGTAGTATAGTAGTAGAAGTAGTAGTAGTAGTAGTAGTACAAATAGATTCATTCCTATAATTATCACATCACTCAAATATCAATTCGTGATAAGAATGAATTCGATCGATCGATCGATCGATCTTGAAAACCTCAGGAAATTGTTGGTAGCGTCGTTTGTTATTTTCGTTTCGTTTTATTACAAATATTGCAGCCTCACGAACGGGCGCACCTACACCGATGAACTTTCTCACTTGTTGTATGAAATATATAGGAGAAAAAAGATGGCGGAAGATATGGAGAAGGTTAAAGTAGAATAATTACCTGCGACAAACACGTGCCAATCCAAATAGAATAAAATATAGGGTTGGTGAATATTCCCTGGAAGACATTGCGCTGACCATGAATTTTTCTGGCATTAAATTCGTTGAAGAGAGTCATCATGACGAAGGTATTAAAGATGACGGTGAAATGTTGAGTGGGTCCGCCACCTCTAGCCGCAACTCCTCGGCCAGTTTCGATATCTAGCATCTTGTCGCCTGTAAATAGATTCCAAATTGGGGCTGAATAAGAGAGAGGAAGAGAGAGAGAGAGAGAGAGAGAGAGAGAGAGAGAGAAGAAAACTCTAACGTCTGATACAAAAAAAGTAAAAGATAGAAATATATAAAAAAACTCACCAACGAAAAGAAGCATAAAAATAACAGTCAACTGATAAACTGCCTGACCAAGAATATTTTTCATCATCGTCCTTGATATCAACGGCTTTGTGCGTCCGTACGGCTTGCGAAGTAACAGATCCGACGTAGGCAATTCGGTGGCAAGTGCAAGGGACGCTAGAGTGTCCATAATCAGATTAACCCACAACATTTGTACCGCTTTTAACGGTGAATCTTGTACGGCACATGCTCCGATAAAGGCGACGATAACAGCTACGACGTTAACGGTCAACTGAAATTGCAAGAACTTTGCTATACTATCGTAGACGTTTCTTCCCCACATAACGGCCTTAACGATGGAAGAAAAGTTATCGTCCGTCAGAATAATGTCGGAAGCTTCCTTCGCCACGTCGGTACCAGCTATACCCATGGCAAAGCCAACGTCGGCTTTCTTTAATGCCGGACCATCGTTCGTACCATCACCGGTCACGGCTACTACCTCACGACTGGCCGTTGCTTTGCTGTCGATTATACCCTTTACCAATGTATACTTATCGGTTGGCGATGATCTAGCCAAAACCCTTAACTTTGGCCACACTTTGTCCAACAGATGTTGCTGTACCTCACCGTTACTGTCTCTGATCCTTCGATTAAACTCCTTCCCTTCGAGAATAAGAAAGTCCTCGTTTGGTTTTAATATTCCGCACTTCAAGGCGATCGACCTAGCCGTATTAATATTGTCACCGGTGACCATTCGTACTGTTATACCAGCCTTTTGGCACTTTCTAATTGCGTCTGGTACCTCGGGACGTACTGGATCCTCGATACCGACGATACCGAGACACGTTAAATTATTAACGATATTTTCCTCGTCCTCCCAATTCGGCTCGTTATCCGAGTGTACTTGATTTATCTCCGCCTTCCCGGGTACAAAGTCGCGATATGCGATCGAGATTGTACGTAGACCGTTACACGCCATTGGTTCTATCACGTTCTTAACCAGACGTTCTTGCATCTCTCTCGTAAATTTTTCCAGATGACCGTCGCGACCGTAGATAAAGGCACATCTGCGTAAAACAAATTGGACCTAATGAAAGATTCGTTAAATTTGGATTTTTGCGTCGTTTAGATAATGAGTTACTGGGATCGATCTGTTTCTTGCGATTCAGATTGATCTCTTTTCTTTTTCTCCTTCTAAGCGACTGCGCGATACATTTTTATTTCGATTAGAAATATGCGCGTGCTAGAGCATTTGTTTCTTTTCTCGCTCTACATAAAATAAAATCGAATCGTCTGGGTGATCTAAATTAAAGGATTCAAAAGAGATGAAGGAAAAGATGAAGAACGTACTTCTTCATGATGATCTCGGAAGCGCCCTTGGTGAAAAGCCTATATCCACCACCTTCCCTTGGAATAACAGTGGACATGCTCTTTCTAACGCTATTGAAAGTATAGACCCGCGTGAAAGTTTCCTCAGGGTGGTCATCTCTAACAGTTTGATATTTTTCGCCCAGGGCCACTACGAATCCAAGTAAGGCACATTCGGTTTTGTTACCGACTTGCATCGGCAATTCTGAAGGTTCTTGCGAGGGCATGATTCTGGACGTGTACGCCGAATTAATGGAGATGGATTGTATTAATAAGTTTCCAACGTGGCTCGGGATATCGGAAAAGCTTGGAACCGTCTTGCTCATTTTCTCGCATATGTAGGACTCTACCACTGTCATACGATTGGTCGTCAGGGTTCCGGTTTTATCCGAACAAATGGCGGTAGCGTTACCCATCGTTTCGCAAGCATCCAAATGCCGTACCAAATTGTTGTCCTTCATCATTTTCTACAAATCAAAGTTTCACAGAAAAAAAAATATTGTTAAAACGTTGCTCGTTCGCGCTGACCGAATATGCTGATATAAATCGTCCTTTGATAATTTAACACGTTAACTTGTACGATCGATCGATCGATAATGATCCATCTTAATCAATTTTGTTTATTTATTAGTATCATTGCAATACCAAACACTGAATGAATATTACGAATTCATTACCTTCAACGATGAATTGCCGTAAGAATTAATGAACGTTAAACTTGATTTTAATCGGAACGAGTAACTTCGAAAGTACGAATTACTGTACTGATTTATTAATCAAAAATTGAATAACTTAAAAAATTAATTACTGCGCAATTTAGTTATATATATATATAAATTTGTTCCTATAAAAATGAATCATTTTGAAAATGAATGGCCGTATAGATTGATGATCAAATTAGAAAAAAAGAAAGAAAAAAAAAGAAAAAAAAAAGTCAAGTACCAGGAGGAATAAAAAAAAATGTTTAATAAGTACAAATATAAAATCAGATAAAATACGATAAAACAACAAACAATTGTGTCAAAAGATTCAACGCATCAAAAATAATAGTTAAAAAAAAAATGAAAAAAGAAAAATCAAAATAAAAAGAT
The DNA here is from genome assembly GCF_905475345.1 of Vespula vulgaris. Taxonomy (NCBI): domain Eukaryota; kingdom Metazoa; phylum Arthropoda; class Insecta; order Hymenoptera; family Vespidae; genus Vespula; species Vespula vulgaris. The sequence continues at coordinate 1,064,336 of NC_066608.1, forward strand.
AAAAGTTAAAAATGTAAAAAATTCGAGCTAACGTTACGCGCGTCTTATATGTCCGTATGTATATATATATATATATACAACACACACGCATATATATATATATATACATTAAATTGCCCGAAAAATTTCTTTCGTTACCCACAGAAAGCTACTTCGTCCGGTAGTTAAAGTTTCAAAACGAAAAAGGAAACTTTTGAGACAACCTAATATACATATATATATACATTTGTGAACGTGTTAAATATTCTAATACGATATAATGAAAAAATGTAAAAAAATGATCTAATTAACCTTGACGGAATAAGCGAGCGATAAGGTGACAGCCAGAGGAAGACCTTCGGGTACGGCAACGACGAGGACAGTAACACCGATAATCAAATGCCGTACCAGATCACCGGCATAAATGTTCTTCCATGGCTTTCCCTCGATTACGAACGTCGAGACGCAAAATTGAATGATTAGAATGATCACGGTGAGTACTGCTATGGTCGAGCCAGCATAACCGATTTGTATCGCTAACTTCGTTAATTTAGCTTGAAGAACGCTCTTCTCCTTCTTAGTAGACTCTGCTCCACCTCCTTGTCCACCTCCGCCATGATGATTTTCTCCACTCTCGTGTTTACCACCTGTTCCTCCAGTTCCAACAGCATGACTGTTCCCAGTGATTTCTGCTCCTTCGTCTCCTTCGTTTCATAATACATAATAAACGTATTATTTATTCACGATAAATTCAATCGAGATCCATTAGTTTTTTTTTCTTCTCTCTATTTTTTTTTTCTTTTCTTTTTTTTCCTCAAAAGAGAAGATGCTTATATTTGTTTTCTCTAATTATCGAGGTCGTTCAATTCTTACGCTCTTGATTTTTGTGAGACGTGATTATCCTTTTTCTTTTTTCTTTTTTAGATTTTTTTTATATATAAATATTTCTTTCGCGTGTACAGAATTCACATTTTTAGAAATTATTTATATAGAAAGACGTACTCTAAATGGAAAGAAAGAAAGAAAGAAAGAAAGAAAATCGTATCATCGTTTGACAAAATGGAGCGTAAAATTTAAACTCTCGATAGAAAATTAATTCTAATTAATTAAATTATAAGATACTATTATATCGAGCTAGTATTAATAATCGGAAGAAAAAAAAATAATTGGTAAAAGCTGGGATTCTATAATAATAAAGGTAAGGTAAATAAAAATAGTATTTTGTAAAAAGGCAAAAGCACGACACGACACATTGGAAAAATACATGAACAAATAATGAAAATAGGGATCATCATCATCATCATCATCATCATCATCCTCATCCTTAGAATGCAATAAAAAAAGCTAAAGGTAAATTCTGGAGTTACTAATAATCTCAAATGCATAAACCACTGGCAACAAAACACTCAGAGATTATGGAAACAGATAAGCAAGAATGATAACAAATTAAATCGATTTTTTGTTTCTTTTTCTTTTGTTCCATTGCTTTTTCTTTTTCTTTTCTATTTTACCTTACTTCTGACAATGATCTATTTTTTTTTTTTTTTAAGATTCTGCGTAATGATAAAATGATATATATATATGTACGTATATTATAGCAATACAATTAATTTATTTAGATAAGAAATAAGAGATAATAAAAAGGCTGTAGAGTGCAGAAATGAAGAAGGTAGAATTGTGAAATTACTAGAAAAGAAAACAAACTTAAAGAGAGTGTATAATATATATATATATATATATGTATGTATACGTATATCAAGTATAAATATATCTCAAAATTATATTTGAAGGATGTCAATCGATATCTTAACATCGACTGCATCAGCATAATTGAATATGATTAACGATAAATATATATTATTATATTGTGTGTAATCACCTGGTAATGACTTCTTCTTCCGCTGCTTTTTAGCCTCTAGATAAAAAAATGCATGCAAAACAAAATTGATTAGCAATCTATCTAAAAGTATTGTATATGCCAATGACAATTTGTGCCACATTCTATACTGCATTTTTTTTTTGTTCCTTTCTTTTTCTTTTCTTTTCTTTTCTTCGTTCTTTTTTTTTTTCCTTTTTTAGACAATCCGAAAGACGGTCTCAAAATTTACAAATGCAGTACAACAACCTAGAAGATATCTGTGTGAGTATGCGTGAGTGTTCTTTTCTTTTCTTTTTTTTTCAAATAAAAATTTTGTCTTGTAATTTTCTTGTAAGGGAAAAAAAAATTATAAATAAATAAATATCATGGATTGTGTAATTCATCTTCTAAGTTGCATATTTACAGGGACATCAATCGTATAATAAAATATTACCATATAAAGAACGATAATTTTTTTTTCTTTCCTTTTTCTTTCTTTTTTTTTTTTCTTTTTTATATCTTTTTACAAATTTTTCTGGCCGCTGAAAAATCTGATGAAATTGTAAAATAATATGAAATATATGTTATATGTATTTTAAAAAATGATTTGACATGAGAAGAGAATGAGATACAAATATTATAAGAACATTCTATGAAGACAAATGTTACTAATAATTATATGATCTAGGATTGTGCTAACATGAATCGAAATAACATATGATCACACAAGATATGCGATACACTAATGGAAAATAGTTCTTGCGCATACAAACAAACATTTATTTGTATAACCATGTAACAAAGATCAAAGTTACATATAGGATATAAGGGCCTATTTTCTAATTGAATATGTTCTAATCAAATGAAAAAAGATTTTCATCGAATTTACACATATATATATATTATTTAATTTATTTCAAAGGTCAATTTATCATAGGATTTACCCTGTATTTCACTTTAATATCATATAAAAAAAAAAGAGAGAGAGAGAGAGAGAGAGAAATACTACAAAAAAATAATAAAATTAAAAGTTATTTATATTTCACTTCAATGAATATATCCAATAATATTCATAGTGAAAAATGAAGTTTGATTAAAATGTTTATCTATTCTAAATAAATTCGCAAATGAATATTTACCGACTTAATACAAAACTGAGCAAATTATTTGGTGATTAATCAAAGTCCGATTAATTAATAACTTGTAATTGTAAAATATAAAATTCATTTGACCTCTTAAGTGGCAAAAATTGATCGTATATCTATTAATCACATAACATCTTCAAAGTTTGTACAAATTAACTCGGAAAAAAAAAAAGAGAAAAAAAGATGGGAAAGGGAAGCAGATATATAAGTTAAACATGCTGTAGAGAATCTTGTTTGAGTTCGATTTTCTTTTCGTTTTCTTCTTTTTTTTTTTTTTTTTTTCTTTTTTTGTTAAGGGATTACCTTGTACTTGCTACTTAAGGAGTTAAAGGTATTGCAAGTACATGCCAAAGAAAACGGGGGAACAAGTTGATAGTCATGTAATTCATAATAAAAAATTCTCACACCAATTCAACTGAAAACCATGCCTACACTGTACTTTCTCTACACTCATTTTGTGTATTTGGAAATATCATGCCTTGAAATAATAATCCCACTACTTCTTCCTGATAAATTTGGACTTTTTGTTTTCCTTCGTTTCTTTCTTTTTTTATTTTGTTCAAATAAATTTTTTATAATCTCTAGACGAATTGTATGCAAACGATTATATGTATATATACGTATCGTCTTTGATTTGATACAAGAAGTAGCGAGTTATAGATTCACTGGATTATCAGACCAGTACAACCTCGCAAAAATATGTAACTAAATTTACTCTACATATACACATATGTAATCTTATAATTGGTCAATGGAATATGGGGCTTCAACCAATATACATATATATTTACATGCATGATGGAATTACCCAATGTATAAATTTTATTTTTATTGCAAAGAGTCTAAAAATATTATATAGCATGTATAGTAACGAATTTTTATTGGATAATTTCTTTTTTTTCCGTTTTCAAGAGGTTACACTACTCTGATAATTAAGTGACTCTAGATAAGTGGCACAATTTGAAGTTATAAATAAATAGATATATATCAATCACATACCTTTTTTCATCTTCTTTATTTCCTGCTCTTGCTGATCAACGGCAGCACCCAACAAGGTGAAGATTATACCAGCCTGGGAGTTGACACCTACCGCTGTCACCAACATTTTTCCAGATCCCTCCATCACGTGAGTGCCTTTTTTAAATCAAAGCAAAGCAACGACGTGACTCTCGATATATTAATTACGCGTGTAAATATCTTTAAAAATCAATTACCTGAAAGTACCATAGGATCGAACGCTTCTCCTTTCTTTACATGATCCGATTCTCCAGTTAAACTGGATTCATCCACTTTAAGATCGTTGCTTTGTATAAGGATACCATCTGCAGGTAGCAGGTCTCCATATTTTATCTGCATTATTAATTGTATAATTTACCGAATACCTTGTCCTCATTTTATTTGTATTTCACGATATACAAAGAGTTAAACTCTCGTTAGAAAAACGTTTCAGTCGTAACATAAATATTTCGGAAACGAAAATACTTGAAACACGAGTTTAGTCGAGATACACACCTGACATATGTCACCTACAACGATATCAGATACAGAAATCTGTTTGACTTCTCCTTGTCGAATAACAGAGAATTTATGTTCTCCTTCGATTCGACTTTGAAGACCCCTAAACTGTCTTTCTTTGGAATAGTCATTGAATGCCGTCACTAACACCACCACAATGACAGAGATCAATATAGCAAGTCCTTCAATCCAACCATATTTTCCTTCATCCTCTTCTATCGATGACGCTGAAATTGTAATTAAGAAAAAAATTGTGAACGTTTGTGACTTTCTTCTTTTCTTCTATACTTGACCTTGAAAGATTAAATACTTACCACTCTGTTCTTCGTCCGCTGGTTGATAAAAACTAAGACCTAACGAAACCAAAGCTGCTATTTCCAAAATGATTAAAGTAACATCCTGTAAAGCTTCCCATACTAATTGTAAAAACGTTTTAGGTGGCTTTGGAGGAATCATGTTGGAGCCAAACGTATCTCTCCTATGTTGAATGTCTGCTGTCGACCCACTGAGACCTATAACGACAAAGAAATCGTACTCATTGATACGTCGTAGAAAGAATAAGAAATTGGTCTGCGACATCTCATCGAAATAGATCTTACCTTCGCTGGGTGAAGTATATAGCTTTTTACATATCTCCTGCACGCCACCGTAACCATTGAGCTTATTGACACCTTCACGACCTCTGTGCTCCATGAGCTCACGAAGTTGCTTAAGAGTAATACCATATTGGGCTGGTCGGCCATCTATTGTCGCCATTTTGCCTTAGTTACCGTGGTTGGCCTAAGCCAACTCTAATATTCTTCTCTTAAGCTACCAGCTTTTATTGATCCCTAACGTCACTGCTCCACTGTCCTCCAAATAATCGGAGGACAAACAGCTGAAACAAAACGATACACGAATTATAAGTAACATTTCCTCAACTCGTATCTAAATACAATTACAGTATACGTTACTACGATTAAAATATTATTTCGTTTGCATATTAAAAAAAAAAAAAAAAAAAAAAAAAGAAAAAAAACTCTTAGATAGGACGTAATATATCGTTCGTATAATCAAGGAGATATACGTAAAAACATACACATAAATAACTCATAACGAATAGGGATAAAAAAAAGAAATTCTAAATGAACCCTAGGTACTTGATAATTATTAAACCAAGTTATCAATTTAATCAGAAAGTTCGTTAACGTCTCGTAACGTATAAAAACACTTTGTCCGAGCTTCGACATATTCCTTAGTCGATGCTCGTCTGTCAGTAAAGCCGACATCACGAAGAGGTTATGTGTCCCATTAGCAATCGTTTCAAATGAAAATTTCCATAACAAAAGAATGGAAGGTGGGTCATTGTCGCAGGATAGCTCGATATAACGACATCGTTCAACGAACAGTACATGTTTTTCAACGACTAAATACAACAATGTTAATGTAAAGGGTAAAAAGAAAAAAACTAGAGAGAGAAAGAGAAAGAGACAAAGAGAGCGAGAAAGCGAGAGAGAGAGAGAGAGAGAAAGAAATTTACCGAGCGACGATACTTTCCAATTCGACTCCGAACCAAAGCCACGAATGCCGCATACGAGGTTTTAACGTCTATCAATGTCTCGTATTTCGAAACCTCATCTTTTTCCTGTCAATAACGCACGCAGAAAACTCATCGATAACCAGCGTTCCCGGTCCGGTCACCGAAGAAAGGTGTGTTAAGTAGAGTAAGCCATTAACAAAGTGGTCATCGATTCGTATCGCCCTCTACCGTACCGCGCCGGTACTTCATAGTTCTTCTTTTTTTTTTTTCCCTATTAAACCACGCTTGAACATATCCGAAAATCTCTTGTCGTTGCGAAATAAACGTGATCTCGATTTATCTATCGATATCAAAAAACGACATTTCTATTGTAAAAAAAAAAACTCGTAAGTTAATTAAACAGTCACAATCCGTTTCGATGGTACGATAAAGAGAAAGAGAGAGAGAGAGAACGAGTTTAAGAATAAATATTTCTATTAAAACTTGTAAGTGATAATTGGCGTGAAAGAAAATACTAGGTCGATCGTTCGATAATTCGATTAATCGAAATTGTCCTTAACAATATCAGATTATGATAATCGATTATTCGAGATGAAAACCGTTAGTTAGAAAAACGGTCATTAATATTTTTCACTTCCGTCGGATCGCTTCAATTTTCCACGTAGATAATATCATTGTTCTTCGATACTCGAATTGTTCGACCGTGACCAAAGTGTTGTTCTTTTTCTCTCTCTCTCTCTCTTTCTCTCTCTTTTTTCTTTTATTCTTTTTCTCTCTTTTTCTTTTTTCATTTTTTTTTTTGTCGACATAGAAGATTGCTTTCATCCGCGAGTGACGACCTACTTTGTGTGCACGCACGACTCGTAACGGAAGGAAAATGTACATAACTTTTGTCAAGAAAATTACCAATTGCATTCGACAAAAAAAGGTAAGAGCGAATATAACGTAATTAAAAATAAAACAAAAAAAGAAACAAAGTAAAATCAAATCAAATCAAATCAAATCAAATCAAATCATAAGACAGGAAATACGATTGATAGTCCATTTTTGTATTTCCTCTCTCTCTCTCTCTCTCTCTCTCTCTCTCTCTCTCGCAAACATGAGAGATATTCGAATCAGAAAAATCGCGGTTTGAAATTGCGGCGTAACGTAGCGATTGTTGATAAAAATCTTCCGCCATCAAAGTCGAGACCGAAAAAAAAAATCCTGGTCTTTTTAGCGTGTTGCAATAATGAAACAACGACGAAGTATGATTGGAAATAGCTATATCCTTCTCGTCGTCGTCGTGATCGTGGTCGTTTAGAACGAAATTCGTTTTCCATAAAAAAGAAAAAGAAAAAGAGATAGAGAGAGAAAAGAAGAACAAAAAATATAATATTTTTTTCCGGATTACAAAAAAAAAGGATTATATCTTCGGTCAAAAAATTTTTTTCTTTTAGATATATGTGTGTGTGTGTGTGTGTTTCGCGTGTATATATATTTATAGAAAATTCTGTTAAGTTTTGATTATTTTTACGAAAGCAAATATGTACTGATACTAACAATAAACGTTCGAAGAACACACATGTATAGTATCTTGAAGAATACTTAACGTTCTGTTTCTCACATTCCATCTCTTTCTCTCTCTCTCTTTCTTTCTCACAGTGTTAGTTAGTTAATTCTATTTTCTATAATACATATCGGATGGGATTGGTAGTGCAAAATCCTCCCACGAAGTTGGAGGAATACAATGAATACAAGGATAGGAACGAATCAATGACTCATTTAACGTTGGGGAGACAAAGAATATATATATATATACACAGAGAGAGAGAGAGAGACACACACATATATATATCTAGAGAAACGTTGATTCATACTACAAATAAAATTTTCAAGGTGTTATGAGCAACGAAGCGAAAAACCTACACACACACACACATTTATATCTATGAATATACATATTTCGTTCCTATATATTTATGACAAAATATTGATATGCACGTAAATACACATGTATATATATATATATATTTATATATGAAAATACATTTCGTTTCTATCTATCGAAACACACACACACACACATATATATATATAATATCTACGAATATACGTTTGGTTAAAACTATATACAACTTTCTATCTATCTCTCTCTCTCTTTTTATTAGTATGTATATACACATGTAGATCCGTACGAGTACGTATGGTTCCTACTGTGTAAAATGTCTGTCAGTTTCTCTCTCTCTTTCTCTCCCTCTCTCTCTCTCTCTCACACACACATACACAATCCCTATCTCCGTCTGTCTTTTTCTATCCTATGCTTAACCCAATCCAGTATGGGTGGTGTACTAAAGTCGAACTTTCGTATGAGATCGCTAAAAGCTCCCAATATTGGTCAGGTTGCGCACGCATCCAAGCTTTAGCAAAAGCATCATCAGCAGAAGCGGAAGCAAGAGAGTTACTTTTGTGTCCGTCGAGTTACGTACACCACTACCACCAAGCTACCACTATACCATCATCGTCGACGTTTTATTAATACTACCAAGCAACCCTACCGTTTATATGTGTTTTTCAGTTACCTTGTATACTGTTTAACCATCTCTTTCTTTCTCTCTCTCTCTCTCTCCTCTCTCTCTCTCTCTCTCTCTCTCTCTCTCTCTCCTTTCTTTCTCTCTCTCTGTCTCTCTTTCACGTCAATCATCGTTGCAATTAACCCGGCCATGAGCGTTGTAGGCCAACGTTGTACAAATAATTTCGTGGTTCCCAAATAAAATAAGCTTACGTACGGTAGTATAATATGTATATGTATATATATATATATGTGTGTGTACAGGTACCGGTGTAAAACGATACGTTTACTAGACGTATTATATAGTCCATTACGTTGTTGTATTATTATATTTCTTTCTATTTCGTGAACGTGTCGGACGTTCGTTAAAGTTAACGTCATCTTTGTTAAAAACAACAATGTCGGCAACGTGAAACCGCTGGAGGCAGAGATTTTCTTTTTTTTCTTTCTTTCTTTCTTTCTTTCTTTCTTTCTTTCTCTCTTTCTTTTTTCTTTTTTTGCCTTTACAAAGAAATATTTTACGAACGCGATCCCACGATTCCTTTTCTTTTTTCCTTTCTCCCTTTGTTTTCTAACAACGCGTATCTTCCTTTCGAATTTACACGTATGTATGCATGTACGTTTTTGTTCGTTATCGCATAATCAAGAAAAAAAAAAAAGAAAATTATTAGTGCGAGTGAAAGTTAGGTGAAACGGAAGAAATCGTATCACATTTTTGCTAATTGTTAATTTACATCCTCGTGAAAATAGAAAATTCGAAATGAAACAATAACACGCACACGTCCGAGCTTTAAGATTAATTTATATAATAATAAAATGTATGTGTATGTGTGTGAGAGAAAGAGAGAATAGATGGAGAGATAGACGAAACTAAGGCGTTATCGAAAAAAAAAGAAACGTAGAGATATCAAAAATAAAATAATAACGAAGAAGAGTAGAAATTAAGGAAAAAGAGATAAACGAAAATAATGCTAATTATAACTATGAATAAATTAATAATAATAATATAAAAATAAGAAAGAAGATAAAAACACAAGGGAATACAAATTTTCAGAGAAATAGAAATAATTAATAATGACAAATATAATAACATGGAAATATAATATATATCGCAATAAAGAGATTAATAAAAAGAGAGAAAGAGAGAAAGAGATAATATACAGACGAAAATAATATCTCGTTCGTTCTTGGAACAAAGTTGTATAGAATCACAGACGAAATGGAAAGAGAAATAGAAAGAGAGAGAGTGTCTTTTCCAGGAAATAGATCGATAGGAAGTACATTCCCAATTAGAATGGAAACCTTTCACTCGTGGTATTACGATACCGAGGATAATAGACTCTTCGTGTGTATCGTTGCGTGATCTCGTTTTATCGGTTTAAATAAATCAATTTCGAGTTTAGGAATTTATTTTCTCTCTCGATGTTCTTTCGAGATAAACGTATAAAAAATAAAAAAAATAAAAATAATGAAAATAAAAAAAAGAAGAAGAAGAAGAAGAAATAAAAAGAGGAAAGAGAAAAGCAACTTTTATTTTCTTCTTTCTATTCGTTTCTTTGTTCCTTTTTTTCTTTTCTTTTTCTTTGTTCTTTTTGTTTATTTATTTATTTATTTATTTTATTTTTTTATTTCTCTATTTCTTTATTTTATTTTTTCTTTTTTTTTTTCTTTCGAAAGGAACATCATTCTTCTCGAATTATATCGAGATATATATCGCATCAACGCGAATCCACTTGCACGCGCTTATTTATTTATGGAAAAAAGTCATATCGTGTTTCTCTCAATCTCTCTTTCTCTCTCTCTTTCTTTCTTTCTCTATCTTTTCATCTATCTTTCTCTCTCTTTTCCTACGCTCTTATTCTCGGTTATCAAATTCCATTTGGGACTCTATTTGCAGCACATTCCATGTACTTCAATAGCTCTTTTTTCTCTCGACTAAACCTCCTTCGTCCTTCATCCTCCATCCTCCACTTCGTCGTTGTCCCCCTTACGAAGGCATTTCTTCTTTCATATCGTACCGAAGTTCTTTTCGCTTGTTCTCGAAACGATTTTTATTCTCTGATAAATCGAGGAAAGATAGAGATAGAGAAAAGAGAGA
>NC_066608.1:1080000-1225000 GCF_905475345.1 Vespula vulgaris
GATCGACGACGATGATGATAATGACGATAATGTTTCTTCTTTGATCCTTCAAAGTTGGCACTAACGTAGACAGTGCCAACTTTTACACATCTTTTTAACTTGGAGTATGACGTAAGATTGGACGACATTTTTGTAGGACTTTTTTCTTACGATTTAAACGATTGGAGTTGATATTATTAGTTAAGATTAGAGCATTTTTCGATGATTTCATTTGATTTGATTTGATTTAATTTGGAATTCGTTTTTAATCTGTTTTTCTTTTTCTTCTTTTTTTTTCCTTTTTTTTTTGTCCGATAGTAAGTAGTAATATAATTATATTATAAATGAATAATAATTTCATATATATATATATATATGCATCTGCTACAGTAGGATTAATTATAAATCCATGGAAAATGATCAGATCCGTACAGACGGATTAGAAATCTAGATTGGCACAAGAGAGTAGAATTAGAACGACTTTAAAATATTTCCTCGTCGCTTAAACATGCAAAGGGAGGATTATGTTAGAAAATTAAAAACGGAAAAAGAAACAAATAAAAAGAAAATGGATGGAGTGAAAAGGAAAAGGACTGAAAAATGAGTTAAAGATTCCGATCGAAAATTTCGAATTAAATGTCAATGATAACGAGACGACATTATCGTCTTGAAATTCTAATCTCTCTGTCTAACGACTTAAAGGATTCACACACACATATATACATGTGTGTACATGTATATATTCAACGACAAAAGCTAACTAGAACAATGATAACAACTCAAGAGAATAGATCCTTCATTGTTCCCTCGATCGTCTTTGGGTTGACAAGATTAGGGCTGGATAGGTACACACACATATACGCGCGCGCACTTACGCACACATACGTACGATAGATATTGTACGCCGCAAACGCGAAACTCAATCATATTGATTAGGCAAAGGGTGGACGCGTGTACTATACGCGCACCCGATTAGACGATCAAAACGTGTTTTGAGGTGAACGTCGTCGTCATTATCGTCCTCGTCATCCCTTCGAATAGACAATCTCATCGATAAAATTAATTTCCAAAGGGGTATTCATGGAATGGCGATTAGATAATTAAGGATAGAGAATAAGGGACAATATTCTGCGGTAATTCCACATTCGAAGTATTCAAAAAGTATCTTTAATAAATCGAATAAGCGATCTTTTGAAACATCGATCTCTAAACTTTCTTTTGACGTTCGTTTTCTTTTTTCTTTTCCTCTTTTTTACGTTTTCTTTCTCTTTTTCGTTTTGCGAGACCGTTCGCGCTAATCTTTTTGTAACGTTAATAAAAACGTTCCGCTAAGCTTAGTAGTTTTACGATATAAAGATACACGTGCATAAAATAAAAAAAGAAAAGGGAAAAGAAAAGAAAAAAGAATGGAATTAAATAGTTGGCGCAAAAAGTTTGGCGGGGGAAAGCAGTAATTAATTGATTTTTTTAAATAATTTGAAAACTTCTTTCCAACTCTTTATAATACTATATATATATATATTAAATCCTTCGAAGCTACGCCTATGCAAGTATTACAACCTCCGTTCCTAAGGGGTTACCCTTTAACTAGGACACGTGTACACACGTGTAAACGTATTTATATACATACACACATACGTGTGCCTTGCACGAGTCTCTCTCTCACTCTCTCTCTCTCTGAGCTAAGGACAGTGGGTGGATAGACTAATTAGTGTTTCGCGATTTTTTTATTTTTTTTTTCTTTTTTTTTCTTTTTTTTTCTTTTTTTCTTTCTGGTGTTCAAGATACAGCGTATACCGATAATGAGCTCCAACAGACTTCGAGATAGGAGAGCGAAGCTATCAAGAAGTGGAATTGCGATAACGTTCCGAAATTAACTGCCATGTAAACGTTTGCCTCGTCTCTACTAATGTACTCTCTCGTAACTCTTCTCTTTCTATGACGTCAATCTCGACATGTAAAAAAAAAAGAAAGAAAAAACCGTGTTTGCTTGAAAATAGAATGCTGACAATTGGACCACTCAAATGTCTCCGATAGATAAAGAAAAATTGAGAGAGAGAGAGAGAGAGAAAGATAAAAAATATCTTTGCTTCGTTTCCTTTTTCAATGATAAAATCCGATAAGTACGAAAACGCTTGTCAAAAGTTCTTAAGTTATTTCTAACAATCTATATTTTCTCAATTTGTAAATGACAATAGTTAGTTGGAATTCTTTCGCAGATAGAAAAAAAGAAACTAGAAGAGTAGCACGTAATAAAATTGTTAGCTCGATTAGAAATCTAAACGATTTCGAGAAAGATTTTTTCGATTTTTTTAATATCGACTTTGGAACTTCGGACTCGATCTAGAAACTTTTTGAGTCCCCTACAATCCCCTCTTCTTTCCTTATGATTTTTTAATCATTTTCATCTTCGTCTTCGTCTTCGTCTTCGTCTTCATCTTCGTCTTCTTTAATCTTTTCTTTCATATAAAAAAGATACGATAAAGACAAGGTCGTTAGAAAGAAAAAAAAAAAGAAAAAAAACAACGTTTTATTTAATCTCGTGGAAAACGTGTTTGTCTAATGCCTATACACGCGGATTAGATTATTTTAAAGAAGTGCCAAAGCTATTTTCAATTTTCTATCTTGAAGTCAATAGCGTTGATTTATCGGTAATAGCTTTTACGATTCGTTCTTATACGTGAGCGTGCATGTGCGTGTACGCGTGTTAGTGCGTACGTGTATACACGCATGGCTCGTTTCTTTCTAATTCGTAATAGAATAGATTAGAATGTGCGAAGGTTGGTTGGATATACATATCGAAATTATCCAAGTACTTTGATCGAAAGAAAATAAATTCTATAATCTAGATAGAAACTAACATATATCTATTTATCTATCTATCTATCTATCTGTCTATCTATCCATCGCAAAAAAAAAGAAAAGAAGAAATGAGATACGAAGGAAAAATATTTTTAACTTTGGATATATGGAAGTTATCAAAAAAGTATGACGTCATTCTGATCGAAAGAAAACAAATTTTTCTATAAATATAAACGAACATTTATCTCGAAGATAGGATAATAGATAAACGTTTGTAAGATAATGTGCAAATTATCAATAAGTATCTATTTTATCGAGGGAAAACAGATTTTATTGTAAATATTGATGAATACGTATATATTCGTATTCTCTTGTATCCTGCAAGATACAAGAGAAATATTCTCAATATTATAAATATATATATATATATTTGTGTGTGTGTGTGTGTGTAGTGGGTGTTTGTATGTACGCGTGGAAAATGTTATACGTGGAAATGATCAAATACAGTATTTTACCCAAAGAAAACAAATTCTATTGTAAATATAAACGAGTTACGTAATTGCATAAACCAAGAGAAATATTTTAAGAGAAATATTATCAAAACGTTATATGAAAATTATCTAATACCTAGTACTTGCTTTACTCTTCCAAACAAAAAAAATATATATATATAAACCAAGACAAATTCTATTGCAAATAAATACGTATAAATCCAAAAACAAAGAAAAAAGAAAAAGAAAAACCATATCGCAAAAGGAAATACATTATCTATGTAAAAATAGAAAGGAAAAAGAAAAATGTTGCGGAAAATGGAATATGTTTTGTGTGAAAATTAAAAAGGAGAAAAGAACGAAAGGAGAAGAAAGAAAAATACAGTACCTTATCCGAAGAGAGAAGACCAAATACTGATAATGGATATAGACGAATAAGTAAGTGTAAATAAAATATAGAACGTTGTCGTATATGTACACAAATACATACACAAAGTATACATAGACAAAGTTAACGAAGAAACAAACTCGACTAGTTCGTAACTCGATGATGATGCTGTTCGAGAACGATGTCGTCCTCGAGATACATAAATCGAACACATACACACAGGAAATAGAGAGACTACAAGATCGACACACGCATATATATATATATATATATATATATATATACACACACATACACACACAGAGAAAAGATATGAAAAGAGAAGGATGAAGTATGTTTGTGTCCAAGCGTTTGTGTCGATTCTACTCGAAACTCTATCGATCTCTACTACTCGTTTTACGAGAGCTTATCGTTAGAGAAAAGCACTCGTCGCGTACGCCGTCGTCGTCGACTCTGCAAATAACTAACGGCGAATTTCCCGTTAGATGCGAGCCACGATACTACTCGACCTTAAACGGATCTTAATCGTTTAACTATGGAAATAAAAAAGAAAAAAGAAAATAACAAGACGCGTACGATCATAGGATCCTCGTTTTATATATTCGATATTATCGTAGTATCGATCATTTGATATTTTAGTTTGTTGACAATTGGACTGACAGACGAATAGACGGACAAATGGAAAGATAGAGAAAGACAAGGACAGAGAGAGAGAGAGAGAGAGAGAGAGACAGGTTAAAGAGATAGATAGATAAAGATAGAAAGTGAGAGGAAGATAGATAAAGAGAGACACTGTTTCACTCCACTTCTCACATATTGTTATTATTATATTATATTTTATTATATTATTTTATATTATATTATGTTATATCATATTATATCATATCATATCATATTATATTATATTATATTATATTATATTATATTATATTATATTATATTATATTATATTATATTATATTATATTATATTATATCATATCATATTATATTATATCGTATTATATCATATTATATTATATAATATTATATTATATTGTATTAGAGAAAGAGAGTGAGACAGAGTCAGGCAAACAGTGAGACAGAAAAAGATTGATAGATACAGAAAGTGAGGCATACAAACAGACAGATATAGGAGAGTTTAAAAGGAAAGAGAGAGGGAGAGATAAAAAGAGATAGATAGATGGATAGATAGATAGAAAGAGAGAGAGAGAGAGAAATTTTCTAAGACTTAGTCATACAATATGAGATTCCTGTTCGTACGTCATTCCTTCACGTGTCGGACGTTACTCAAATAGCTTCTTAAGTAATTTCAATTTACACAATCTCGTATTCCCTTATCGTATTACAAATACGATTTACTTTCGTAAAGATCGAAAAACGCACTAATTCTTCGGCACACAACTTCTCTTAATAAAAAAAAAATAGGATAGCTATTATGTACGTACATAGGATGTGCAAATGATATCGCGCAATGTCTTTTCAAGAATGTCGTCGAGATGACGAGGATGACTTGATAGAAATAGTAGAAATTTCTATACGATCGATCTGACGTATTTTAGAGAGAGAGAGAGAGAGAGAGAGAGAGAGAGAGGAACATAAACGTCGTCCTTCGCGTCATCGTGCGTCTCTATTTGGTCCCGTCATCGACGTTAAAATATCAGTGTGTCGCATAAACGTGTTTCTCTTTCACTCTTGTATGGAATACGCATAACTTTTTTCGAATTGTTTCAGGGTGTGGTAATTCTATTTTTATCGATTAGCATCTTAACTATTATGTATAGGTACGTACACGTACATGCCGTGGTTTCTTAATTATTTGTTAACTGTAATAGTTTGGTCATGCTTGTAACAAATGTTACGTAATATGAAAGTTTAGTGTTACTTATAATATATATTATTAGAGAAAGAAACGGAGAATTAGTATATATATATATATATATATATATATGGTTATAGATAATAGTTAATGCTACTTATAATACTTAGTACTACTTCTCGTACTAAGCACTACAATACTTAATACTATCACGATCGACCTAATTACCTTAATTAGTATAATTCTCTAAAAAAGAATAGAATAAGTTTTGATCGCGTCATTCATTTTGTCTATCCTTAAACTATAATTATACTTGGCTTTTTGGTCTAGTTAATAATATTAATGTAATGTTATAATATTTATATTATAATATTATAGTGATACGTGTTATTCTTTGATGTTATTATCGAAGAAAATTATATTAGCACGAGTGAAAATTTCGAATATTTTTCTTGAGGGAACATCGAACGTTTCGTTTTATTGAAAATTTTCGTAGGTGTTGATTGAAAGAAATAGGAAGGGAGAAAACGGTGCGAGACAAAACAAAACAAAAAAAAGCATGAAAAAAAAGAACAACAACAACGAGGATGAACGAACAATAGAACGATTAATTAATTATTCGAAGGTCTATACCAAGAATGAGTTTGTCCGTCTGGAAAAGTAGGTGATCGATCTTGCGTTAAATAAACTTCGACCCGCTAAAAGTGCTTCTACATACACATATCAGCTGACATACTAGAGATTATGTAATAAAAGCTTTCTCGACCATAGAACACGTTGATATGTTGATTTGCCGATGTATATCGATTTACAAAGAGTTAACAAATGTTTTCTTTTTTCTTTTCTCTTTTATTTTTTCTTTTCTTCTAATTTTTAATTCCTTTTGTTTCATAAACGTCCGTAGGACTTTCCAAAAAAAAGAAAAAAGAAAAGAAGAAGAGAAAAAAGAAACAATCCCCATAGAAAAAAATAAAATCGATCTAATAGGTTTCAAAAAATGATTTTGAAAAAAGAAAATAAAGAACAAAAGAATCGATCAAATATCGATATACTAAATCTCTCAATAGATCGTCACGTTTATTATTTTGATCGATTGATTTCGATGATTGTATCTAACGTTAATTAATGTTAAAGTAAAACGATAACACACACATGTTTATATATCTACACACGTACAGAGACAATCGATAACAATCAACTCACGAGAATTTTCGTTTGTTCGCGCTCAAATTAATATGAGATAATAATTTATTTGAATAGTTAACAATTCTCTTATCATTGAGAGACATCGAAGAATTATGTAACATTATCGTCAATAGTCGTAAAATTCTCTTCTCTCTCTCTCTCTCTCTCTCTCTCTGTTTCTCTGTCTTTGTCTCGTGATATATTTTTCACGAAAATAAAGTTCGTCAAAACCATAAATATTTAGAGCATTAATTGATGCACGGTGATAGATAAAAAAAATATATATATCGTAAGATGACATAAGACAAGAAAATTTATCAAATATGTAATTGAACAAATTGTACCGTAAATCAAGTACATAAATAACAATAATGATGATAATAATAATAAAAATTCTCAAGTACTATCGTGAGTATTAGTCATTGAAGACAATGAAAAATAATTTCCAATTAGATCGATAAGAAGAAATCTGTTCTTTTTTATTATTTTTTTTTCCTAAGTACAATTAACAAATTTTAGATAGATCGTTCACAGAGATTAAGAAATTATTTTCTTGGGAATGTACTAATATACTAATGTTTTAACGTAAATATATAAAATACAAAGTTTATGGTCTTAATTTACTATGTCTATGTACATGTGTATATATATATATATATATATATATCGGCGTATCGATTAATTTTACAGGATAAATAGTGCGTGATCGCGAAGTATTGAGGTAGTTATTAATAAACAAGATCGCGGTGGATTTAACATATTAACGCTGCTTGATTTAGCACTATAGTCGTTGGATCTATACGATCGTACATAGATAGTATATAAGTATGTACGTTGATAAGATTTAGGATGAAGTATGAAGAGATAAAAGTTTATAAAGCTTTCGTTCAGTAAGAGATTAAGTAAATAAACAAATAGTTATGCAATCGACCGCATATACGTTCTCGTAAATCGTTGATTTAGTCTGCACGGGATATTTCGAAGATGTTGAAACGTATCGTATAATATAAACAAATATTTTCGTCCGACTTTCTTTTTTTTTCTTTTTTCTTTTTTCATAAGTATCTTGAATTAATAAGTATCTTGAATTTTTCATGACATTATTAATTATTTGTTTCTATTTAGATGACGATGATATTATACTGATGTGTTATATAAATTATGTATGCATATGTATATTTAAATACATTTAAATATCTGAAATATATGCATATACATATACATATATGTATGTGTGTATCAACAAATTATTTAAAACGTATAATAAAACGTTATATTAAACGTTATAATATCATACCATTTTATATATCAATTCAAAACCAAGAGTATAGCATTTGAATAATAATTTCTTGAAAAGGGAGAAAAAGAAAAAATCGACAATACTTTTAAAAGATTCTACTTTTCAAAGTGCATACTTTTTTTACGGTAGACCAGAATAAAGAGAGAGAAAGAGAAAGAAAGAGTAAATGTTCGCCCAGAGCGTATCAATATTTGCAATACGTAAATATACACATTGAACGGAAATGGAGCAACGTTTTAGAGATTCGATCTAGTTCTCACGGTTTTCAACTATCGTATTATCGAATGTACATATATATATATCGAATGTATATATATATATATAAGAAATATATAAAATATAGTATATATATATATTTTTTATATAATATAGTATGTAAAAAAGAAAAAAAATGTTAACGAGACGATACGATTATGTTAACTTAGAAGCGCTTGCGCGGAGTATACATGTATGACGTCATCGGGTGGAGCATCTCGTGTACGCCTATTTTTATCTATAGAGACTATACCTGTATTGCGAGAATAGAGAGAGAGATAGAGAGAGAGAGAGAGAGAGAGAGAGAGAGAGAGAGAGAGAGAGAGAGAGAGAGAGAGAGAGAGAGAGAAAGAGAAAGAGAGCCTAATCGCGGTCAAGATTGGATTCTCCTGCCTATTGACAAATCATCTGTCTAGAGACGATAGTGGTGATTATGTTCACCTACATAGTCTCATATTCTTTCTACGTGAATTTAATGAAGACGAAAATTGAAGTAAAAGGAACGAAGAAAAGAAAGAAAATAACACGGTGATAAATAAATTGTGGGGTAGTATTGTTAATAAAATTACGGAAGAATTACAATTGTCTTAAATAACAAATTAATTGAATTATTTCGTTTATTAGATGTTCTCTCTCTCTCTCTCTCTCTCTCTGTCTGTATCTGTCTCTGTCTCTCTTTCTTTGTAATGCCACGTAACATTAGAAGCAACGTAAGAGATTTATTTGCATGTTTGCATATTAGTATTTTCTCTTTCATTTTTTATTTTACGAGTAATATTAAATATATAATCGTATTAAAGTGATATAAAGCAATACAACTAATGCTATATACCACATTTTTGCTTTACATAATACTATCATTTATTTATTTTTTCATCCATTCTGTATCACTTTTTCTATAGTTTTAATAAATAACAATAATGATCAGTTAATCGGGTCACAATCGCGTAATTTTCAAAGGACTCGATTGAAAAGGAAAAAAAAAGAAAGAAAGGAAAAAAAAATAGGTCTTAATATTTGATCTATTATATTGTATCACATTGATTCTCTTTTATTGTTACAACAGAACGATTCAGAACTTTATTTCACTTTTCTACTTGACGAATAGTTGAGGAACGCGTTTGTTCTCTCCTGTTTCATAGTTCTTATCGATGCATCGATCGACCTTCGCATTTCTCTACGTACAACCCCTTGTTTCACGTCACACGATAGGACAAAGAGATCAGTCCATCGAGAGAGAGAAAGAGAAAGAGAAAGAGAGACAAAGGGAGAAAGAGAAAGACAGAGAGAGAGAGAGAGAGAGAGAGAGAGAGAGAGAGAGAATGAGAGAGAGAAAGAGAAAATATTTCAATGTACGTACGCACAAACCATACTATCGATATAACACGCGATTCTTCACATAGAACAGGCCAACCAACACAAATGCATGTACGTACGCACACGTACATACATTCTCCTTCAAACGATTCGAGAATGCACCTTAGCGTGATAAACCCGTCGAATACGAAATTCGTAGTTTAAAAAGGGGTATTATTTATAGAAAAAAGAAAAAGGTAGAGTGAAAGAAAAAAATTACACTGCTCCCTCGCCGTGTTGATTTACTCGCTACTTTATATACGGTGGTCGTTTTTTTCTTTCTTCTTTTTCTTCTTCTCCTTCTTTCTTCTTCTTTTCCTTTCTTTTCTTTTTTTCTTCTTTTAATAATAGGTACACGGTAAATTATCCTCACCGTTTTTACATACATCTTTTTTCTTCCTTTATTTTCTTTTCCTCTTTTCTTTTGAAACCGTCTCCTCCTTTTTACGCGTTCTCTACGTGAATAATTTTACGCGATCGAGAAATAATTTAGGATATTTAGATATTCCTTTAGATATTCCAAATTTATTGATTATCTACTAATTATTCTAATATTTTTACTTTAATGAGAATTATTGTAACGCGATTATTACTTATTATTACTTATTACTTTATTATCGTTATCTTGATGCTTAAGATGTGATCGATTTCTTTACGAGTAGTTGCTTTGAATTTTGAAAAAAGAAAACAAAAAGAAAAAGAAGGTTTGATTGCTACCGAAGATCGGTGCCGATTATAAATAACATTCGAACAAATAACACGAAGTTAATTTACGAATAAAAAATTTATTTATTTTGCTTTCTGTAGAATTTTATATATCTTTATTTTTCTTTTTTTTTTTTATTGTTTTGTTATGAATCTATTTTTGCGGAATAAATATTTTTTTATAACTTTGTGATACTATCTTTTTTCTGTAGTATTTTTTTCTCTTTCTTTTTTTTTCTTTTCTTTTTTTTTTTTTTTAACAAGGGTTGAAGAGAATAAACATCTCATTTACGAGATTTTTATCCGACGTGAGAAAAAAAAGGATAAAAAAAAGAAGGAAGATAAAAATGAAATAATCGATGTAAACGTATATGACACGATATTCCTCGTCATGATTTTTAAATATAGCAATTAGAAATTATTCTCGCCACACGTGGACCAATCTGATCTTTTCTAATTGATAACAAGTGTAATTTACGATAAAATGATTTTTACAATGATGACTACGATTACGTTGCAATTTTTTAATCGTTAATGTCGAAAAGAAATTTTTCTTTTCTTTTTTAACAATAAAAGATGAAATATGAAGTATATTGTTGTTAAAGTCGAACGACTCGAAGAGCTACATTCGTTTTTAAAGAGAAATTATAGTATCTGATTAGCCAATGTGTTTCAAGACATATATATAAATAATTGAAAAGGAATTATGTATGTACGTATATATGTACGTATATAATACAAGTTACGTATAAATATTGAATTAACCAATAAGTATAACGCGTCGGAAATTTTTCTCTACTTTATATATTCAATTAAATAAAAATCTTTTTGTTTTTAGTATTTCATATATCTTTAAAATCAATAAACGAAATATAGTATAATATGTTTTTTTGGTTTGTAAAAAATAAAGAGATAAGAGGAATACTATAGCGCAATAGTAAACTTGTACTCTTAGTATAGTATAATAACGTTATCGTAGTAAACTAGTAAACTAGAGTATATTAGTGAAGTATAATAAACTCGTACTAATGAACTGCTGAACTATAAACTAGTAAACTAGTATACTATTATATTGTACTAGTCAAAATAATGCTGTTTATATTTAGACTAGACGTTACTTATTAATAAATCTTATTATATTGTCCTTGCATTTATACACAAACACACACATACGCACATATATATTATAATTAAAGCGAAGAAAAAAAAAAAACTTTTTCTTTGCCAATAAAAATATCAAATATGAAACATAATTAACTTCAACTGAATTCTCTTCGTCTAAGTGAACATTTTTTCTACATATGTATACCTACAAAAAATTTATATAATATATATGTATATTACACAAATATATATCAATGTTCGTTGATAAAAGTGAAGTTTCTCGATCGATAGTACACGTCATTCCATTTCTCTTAAGCTAATAAAAAAAAAAAATAATGATAACAAAAAGAAAGAAAGAGAGAGAAAAAAGTTTATGACGTTACAAAGTAGGTAACATAAGTTTCTAAGTTTGCTTTACTAATCTAGCAAAACGGAAGTTCTTCGGCAAGAACATAACTAACAGACTTCGACACGTTAATGACACCTATTCGCACGTATGGTATATATACTATATTTTCTTCCTCATTTTCACGAGAAACAATTTGATCGACTAAGAAACTTTTTCGTCGAGTCATTGAACGGGAAAGACAAGAAGGACAAGTTAAAAAGGGACGAAAAGGGAATTAGAAGTTACTATACTCTTGAAGAGACATATAACGGGAAACTTTCGCGATTATTATGTGATATAAAATGTTTCGTAGAGAATTTTGTTTTTTTTTTTTTTTGTATATATTTTTTATATATATTCAATTTTTCTATTTCTTTTTTTTTCTTCTTTTTAATCTTAAATTACGTATTCAGGAGAAAAAAGAAGAATTAATATACTTGTACGAGGACAAGCTTTCGCAAAAATTATGATATCAAATGTTTCACGTATGTATTTTTCTTTATTAATTATTTTTTTAATTTTCCTATATTTTTTATATATTAATTTTTTTTTTTTTTAATTACGTATTCGTGAGATAAAAAGAGAAATTAATATCCTTACAAGGACAGGCTTTTACGAAAATTACGAGGTCAAATTACCTACGAATTTTTATTTTTATTCCTTTTTTTTTCTTTTTTCTTTTTTTTTGTCTTTTCTAACCTTTTCGAATGGATTATATATTTGGAAGGAACGACAGGAAAGACAAGAATCGGAGAATGAAGAATATTTGCTATATTTACGAGGTAAAAGCTTAAACGAAAATTATGATTTGAAATGTTTCATACAGATTTTTATATTTTTCTTTTTCGTTTGTTTTTTCTCTCCTTTTTGTATTTTTCTTTTTATTATACCGTATTTGAGCTGGATTATATAAAGTCCAGGGCCGAAGTACTTCATGTTGAAGGACGAATAAAATTCTCATCTCTCTCTCTCTCTCTCTCTCTCTTTCTCTTTTTCTTTCTCTCTTTCTCTTTCTCTCTTCCTCGTTATAAAACAAACTTTAGAAAGATCCAGGGCTTGAAAAACGGGTCATTAAAAATTGTCACTGAGTTTTCTAGTTTCTTAGAAATTCATTTCACAAGAAAACATTTCTAATCCTTTCCCCCTCGTTCTTTTACTCTCTCTTTCTCTCTTTCCTAAAATATTTTATCCAGATTTTCGGATGAATAATTTTCAATGAATAAATTTTAATAATAACGACGAATCAGGTCGTTCCTAATCGTCACTGAATATCTTTTTATTTCTTCTCTCTCTTTTTTTTTTTTACATGACATTTCACTAGAAAACGCTTCTAATCCTTTCCTCCCCCCCCCCTCTCTCTCTTCTTTCTCTAAAATACTTCATGTAAATTTTAGAATAACGTCAACCAGTAATAATAGATTGGTGTCATTAAAAAAATGTGATAGAATTTTCTACCATCTTTAAAGACAATAATAATCATCTAATGATATAATCATATATATATATATATACATATATTTTACTTTGCAAAATGAATGACTTATTTTAAGGGCACCGCTCTGTAAATGTATATATATCTATAAAATGTATATATGTATATATATATAAAATATCATTCATTGTAATAGGAATTAATGTAGCTGGGACGATCGATCCCAGTTCTTATACAAAAGTAAGTTACTGGAACGTAACCTAAACAGGTCATAGAGCTGTGTTGTACGGAATAACGATATCTCTCGAACGTAGAGAACGTGCCACAAAATCCGTACAGGAATAACCGATATAGGCGAGTGTCATCGGATATCAATAACGGCACAGTTACCCTTACACGTTGTACTGCTGTGACTGCCATTGAATCGGCCACGAGAAAAGTTAATAACGATCTTGCATAGTCGATAAACTCGAAAACTCGATCCTTTTCTCTTTTCTCTCTCCTCTTTCTTTCTCTCTCTCTCTCTCTCTCTTATCTTATTGTTAATCAGCTTTTGTAAAAACGTAAGATAAAGAGACCAGACTAATTAATATTCTTAATAATTAAAAAATCTCTTACGTCTCAACGTTTTAACGTTATAACAAACACTATATAATTATCAGCCAAGTATATTTTCTTCAAAAATAAAAATAAAAAGAGAGAGAGAGAGAGAGAAATGTTAGCGTTTTATCAATCCAATTAATTTATATAACTTGTCTGTGCGTTTGCTATGAAGAAAATAAAATTTGTATAATGTGAATGTATAATATATGACAGTACGACGTTTAATATGTACACATATGTATATGAGTGGGTCTATCTATCATTTTCGAAAATTGGAATCCGATTTTCATAGACAGAATAGAAATTAGATGGATTAGAATATTGATAGTGGTCGGAAAAGTGTCTCCACCTATGTGGTGAGAGATTATTACCAATACAGATTATATTTTATATATAATATATATATGTCGAGTGTGTTAATATTATGCGAGTTAATTTTCTGTTCATAACAAGTCCACTTATCGAAGTTACACGACAGCTAAAGAGAGTAAAGGAGTGAATAAGAGAGAGCAAAGGAAAAAAAGAGAAGGGAGCGAGAGAGAGAGAGAGAGAGAGAGAGAAAAGAGGTAAGAGAAGAAGTGCGCATGCGCATACTTTTCTCCGGCTCGTACCCTTTTACGCGATCGATTCTTAAAAAGCAGCCAGGGATGGCTTATCGCGTTTCACACTTATCTCTGTTTGTTTTACGCATCTGAGAAAAGAAAAAGAAAGGGAAAGAAGAGAGAGAGAGAGAGAGAGTAAAAGAACTTAATTTAGATCACTTTCGTTTTTTTTCTTTGTTCTGTCTTTTTTTTTTTTTTATCGATTAAGTATACACATTTTGATATTCTCATTGTTAAATGAAGAGAGAAAAAGAGAAAGAGAGGGAGAAAGTAAAAGAACTTAATTTAGATCACTTTAATTCTCTTTATATCTCTCTTTCTTTCTTTTTTCTTTCTCCTTTTGATACGCATACTTTGATAATTTGATTACAAAATGATCGAGATAAATAACCTGGAAAGTGGCACATGTGCAAATGTCCGTCGAAGTATGTATGTAGTTGTTAAGACAATGATAAAATTTCTTTAGTTTCGATTGAGAGAAAGAGAGAAAGAGAGAGAATATCTCGTTCTAGTTCTATATTCTGGTAGAGATAGAGGATGGTCCAGTTTTCCTCTGGTCGCATCGCGATAACTAAAGATGTCCTGTTTTCTTCGTAAAATTTGGCAGACATACGTATAGAGATTTCCAAGAGTGTACCTAGTTGCCTAGGCTCATGACCCACTTTAAGAATTTTCTTGGCTGAGAGATCTTTTATGAATTGTTACATCGTTGGCCATTTTAATATTCGACTTGTACTAATTCGCTTCGGTTAGTTATATCGTTTAGATAATAAATGAATGTAAAATTTTCTCGAATGTTGTTGCCCGTGTACCTTACCGACAATGATTTATTAATCATTTATCAATTTTTATATTTTCGATAATATCAAATATTAATTAATAGGAAATGTTTTAAATAGATCGTAGATTTTATAAATGTTCGATCGTGATCATTTATAAATTACAAAATCATTATTATTTATATCGTAATAATAAGTCTAAACGATTAATAATTTCGCTTGGTCGAGTTTTACGAAGGTGAGATCATTTATGAATTGTTATCATCGTCACATCATCGGTCGTTTTAATATTCGATTCGTACTAATTGTTAGAACTAAACAAATTTTCCATTCTGCGAAATTATTAAATTCTCAATAATTTTAATATTTGACTTAAATTAATCGTCGGAACTAAACGAATTGCATAACAAAAAAGGAATTATTGCAAATATTGTTCGAAACGAATAATAAAATTATTGGATCGCCGAGAATTTGAATATTTGACTCATATTTAATTGTCAAAATTAAACGGATTACGTAAAAAAAATTTTATTGCGAATTCTGCTCGAAATAATTAATAAAATTATCGGATCGTCGATAATTTGAATATTCGATTATCATCGATATCATTCCAGTTAAATAATAAACAATCTAACAGACACAGACGAAAGAATTATCGCACGTAGATGTTGGCCAAGCTTGATCACATCGAACACCCACGTTATTTAGACTATCTATTTGTCGTGTCTGCTTTGTCTAAAAAAAAAGAAGAAGAAGAAGAAGAAAAAAGAAGAAAAAAGGAAACATATAAAACGTGGTGCGTCATTAATTAATGCGCTCTGAAATCATACATCCGTTTTATGACTTCATGCGCATGCTACTTATATATATATATATAATATGTGTGTATATATATGTGTGTATCCAATGAGACCTCTTAATTAGTCTGACACAATGTGTCGATGTTAATATCTCGCTTAAAAAAAAAAAAAAGAGGAGCAACGTGATAATCGTCTGCTCCGAAGTGTCGCCATCTTGATTATCACCCAATTAGCAGATATCTTTTTTTATTCTTTTGTCTTCTTTTTCATCCTCTACTTTATTCTTTCCTTATTCGTTGAATAGTAGGAGAACACGTATACACGGTTGATTTTAAATGAAACTTAGAAGAACGCCATATTCGCGCCATTAAATCATCCCCTCTTTCTCATCGCGAAGAAATCACGAGGTCACGCACGCTCCTTCGAGAGAAAGAGAGAGACAGAGAGAAAATGAAAGAAAGAGAGAAAAGAGAGAAAAAAATCGATCGAAGGTTTTAAGGAATACGCGTTTAACCACGAACAATTTTATGTCGCACAGTCGAGGCTTCTTTCAAGCTCGGGAAACTTTAAAAGTGTATCTCATCGTCCGTGATGTCGACGATAAACGAGCATAATACATACGTATAAAGGATCACGTGGACTATACACTCTCTTTCTCTCTTTCACATATACCAACTTGAGAGAGAGAGAGAGAGAGAGAAAGGTGTAATAAATGACGAGCTTCTTCGAAAAACATTGAACATAGGAAGTGGCGGCGTATAATAGTAAAGGTCAGCGAAATAAAGTTACGGACTGTTTCGATCGAAGCTCTGACCGGAATAATAAAAAAAAAAGGAACAAAAAAGAGAGGGAAAGAAAGAAATAGAAAAAAAATACGATTACCTATGACGTAAGCAGTTGTCAGGACGATTGTTTTGTTTGCTTTTGTTTCTTTCATATTACTTTTTTCTTTCTTTTATCATCGTCATTATTATTATTGTTAATAATATTCGTAGAAGTTCATAGTTCGACGTAGAATTAATAGAACGACACTTGATAGTAATTTGTGTTCGTGTTTAGAAGATAAAAATTAATTATACGTGTGATATTTTTTTTAATACGTTGTTGTAATTTTTTCTTCTTTCTTTCTTTCTTTCTTTTTTTTCTCCTTTATCAATTTTTTTCTATCGCGTGAAGATGCTGACTAGATAAAAAAGAAAATATACAAATATGCAATTATGACGTGAGCAGTTGTCGGAATGATTGTTCCAGATCTTTTTTTCTTTTTTCTTTTTAATATTACCATCATTCCTTTCGAAGTATAGTTCGATGTAGAATAAATAAAATGACTTGACATATAATAATTCGTATTCGTATTTAAAGTGTACAAAAAAAAAAAAAAATGAAACTAAGAGAAGAAAAAGAGGAATTAAGTAATATTTTTAAACGTTCTTTTTTTTTCTTTTTTGTTTCCGTGTTTTTTTTTTTCTTTTGATAAATTTTTAATATCATGAGGATTAATCGAACGTCAGGAGAACGGACGTGTTTCATTGACGGGACACAATTTGGCAATTCGCCGACGTAACACATTATTTAACGACCAGCCTAGCCCGAGACTCGTAGAATCTTACATAGGTTTGTGAGAAACGGAAAATCTAGTTTTCGGTTGTAAGGTTCTCTCTTTCTCGAGAAAGAGAGAGAAAGAGGGAGAGGGAGAGAGAGAGAGAGAGAGAGAGAGAGAGAGAGAGAGAGAGAGAGAGAGAAGACGTATATAAATTCTATCCTCTTAACCTCGCTATAAAATCCAATTTTGAATCACAGCTATTTAACTCTGCGAGTGTTAAACTCGTATTTAAGAACATGTATATATATATATATTTAGTACATTACATACATAAATACATACATACATACATATATATATATATATATTTATTTATATAAACTGGTATTTAAGAATATATATATATATATATATTTAGTTGATAAGGTATCTAGTTTACGTTTCTTTATCAAATAGTAGAACATTTACTTCTGGAAACATAATCGAAATCGTTTCATTAAAAAAAGTTATCGTTGGTCGCATTACTCTTGCGAATTACTGACGCAATTAAATACTTATCATTGTCGAGAAAAAAAAGTGCAAAGAAAGAAAGGAATGGAAGGAAAGTAAAGAAAAAAAAAAAAAAAAAAAAGAAAGAAATGAAAAGTATAGAACAAGTTAGAACTGGCTCGTAAGACGAGCGTAAATTCTATTAATAAAATTATAGGTCTCGGTCGTAAGTATAGCGCTCAGAACGCTACTGATTTTATTCTTATAATGAAGTACCAACCGAAATGAATTGATTCTCTCTACTTAGAAATGACAAAAAAATAGAAACAATTTCCTTTTTTTTCTTCCTCTCTCTCTCTTTTTTTTTTTTTAATAACAACAAACAAAATTGAATTTAATTGGATAGTATTAAATTAATCTCCCCGAGCGTTCAGAACTTTAGTGATTTTATTTTGCAACGATAATAACAATCGAACGTTAGAATAAAAAATTACGAAAAAGAAAATTGATCAAATCAAATCAAATCAAATTAAATAATATCGAAAAAAAAAAGCAAAAAGAGAAAAGTAACATTAAATGAAATTAAATAAATATATATATATATATATAATATATATCGCTCGATGAGATCAAAACGAATGATTTTACTACGACACTGAAGTTATCAACAATTAAAACGTTTATCCAAAATCCAAATTATTTTCATCGCACGGTATAAAAAGGAAGAAGAAAAGGAAAAGAAAAAGGAAAAGGAAAAGGAAAAAGAATGTAATAAATGTCTCGGAAAAAGAACCAACAAAAAAAAAAAGAAAGAAAAAGAGGAAGGAAAGAAAAGAAAAGAATAAATAATTGATCTTTAAAATCGGCTAGAGAAACTTTTGGCCCACCCAGTAGAAGAAGAAGAAGAAGAGGAAGAGGAAGAAGAGAAGGAGTAGAAGTAGAAGTAGAAGTAGGAGTAAGAGTAAGAGAAGAAGGAGGAAGGGGAAGAAGAAAGAGGAGAAGGGGGAGAAGGGTGAGAGGAGGAGAGGGTTCGCATTTTATTGGAGCAGAAGGAATTCTGTCGTGGGTCACGAGTTCGACATGCCCGATTTAAAAATAAAAACGTAATGCTTAACGTCAAGAGATCCGCGAAGAGTCACGAGCCCGAAAACGAAAATTTCGGTGTAGAACGGGAGTAGGAGAAACGTAGAGAACGTTTTTTTTTCTTTTTTTTTTCTTTTTTTTTTCTTTCTTCTTTTCTTTCTTTTTTATTCTCTCGATGATGTTATTGTAATTTGAGGGTGCAATGTCGGCGCGAACTATGCGTAGTAGAGAGAGAGAAAGAGAGAGAGAGAGTATCGCGTGACCAATTGCAATTATCTATCGTGCCACGCTTCGTGATTATCAACAATGAAGCTTTACCACCAGCAGACAACATATTTTTGCATTCATAGGATCTTGTGATATCTAGAGAATGAATAAAAGAGAGAGAGAGAGAATGAAAATCGATAGCTCGTTATTTCTTTCTTTCTTTCTCTCTCTCTCTCTCTTTTTTTCATGTTCTTTTCTTTTTTTCTTTTTTCCCTTCAACGGGAAAAATAACTTTTCAAATTTATCGAACGAAAGTGGACTTTTAATTAAAAACCACTTACTTTACACCGATCTTATCGAATAAATAAATCGAAATACGTCACTCGATCGATCTACGATCGATCATTCAAACTCACGCGAGACACTTTGTTTTTCTTTTCTGTCTTTCTCTGTCTCTCTCTCTCTCTTTCTTTCTCTTTTGTATATCTATCTATCTTTCTTTCTTTCTTTCTTTCTTTCTTTATCTTACTTTCACCGATCGTTAAATTCCTTAATCCGACAACGCACCTTCCGATGTAATCGATTTATTACGTCAAAGATATCATCGACATTAACGGGGTTCCCCCGTTGATTGATAATAACAAGGTAACATTTCACCTCGTCCTACTTTTCGAATCATCCATTAAAAAAAAAAAAAAAACGCGTTAACTTATCTTCTCCCCTCCCTTACCATCGTCGCCATCCTCACCCCCTCACCCTCACCCCCCTCACCCTCACCTCCACTCCATCTCATTGCTCGACTACTTTTAATCTACATACAATCTGGAAATTGAAATAAGTACAATTAAGTAGGTATTAATTTTATTTTCATTAGTCAAGGCAATCCGAATGTAGGTTAGTTTCTGTATATAATTTATCTTGCATCGTTTCTTTTCCTTTTCTTTTTCTTTCTTTTTTTTTTTTATATATATATATTTTGTTTTATCCAATCTACCGTATCTATAGTGGAATGATAGAAATTTTGTCGGTAGAGCGAAATTTACAGAAAATCCCGCATCACAGATGAAATGTTTTGCAGATGATCTTAGAATATTAAATGACTAAATGATAATTAAAACGAGTCAGCGTCGCGATTACTTTATTTAAAACAAATAAACAACTTGACCGAGGTGAAAGAAAAGAGAAACGAAAAAGAAAAAAAGAGGTAGATAAAGACGTAAGTGGACAGATCAGGTGAAAGTATGATAAAAAATTAAAGTAGAAAAACTCTCAACATTTTCTGTACAGCCATACTATCCTCGATGTAACAAGACTTCCTTTCCGATTACCCTGACATTCAAACTTCAAGTACGCGTTCACATTTGATTAGTCGTTTCTTTAACAAACTTTAAAAACGATCGCTTCAAAAATTTATAAATTATATTTTACTAAAAAAAGTTTATTGAAAAGAAAAAAAAAAGAAGGAGAAGAAGAAGAAGAAGAAGAAGAGAAAAAAGAAAAGAGAAAAGTACAACTTGACGGAGATGAAAAGAAAAAGAGAGAGAAGAGGAAAAAGAAAAAGTAGATAAAGATGTAAGTAGACAGACCAGGGTCTTCTACAATAGCTGGAACTACAGTGAAGGAAGTAAAACAAGTAAACCGTGAACACATAGAAACGAAAAACATTTAGCTCGACCTATAAACACCTCCTAGGCTCCAGTGCTTTTCCAAGAACAAAGTCATCGATTACAATAGCCCTGGTTACGATCGTATAAATCTTAGTCGTTTTAACGTTAACGCGTTAACTCGTTTGTATTTTCTTAACTTACACAGACGTATATATATTTGTATAGAGATACAACCTAGTCTTCTCTAAATGTTACTAGCTGGATCAAAAAATGTTTCTAGTTAACAAAAAATTATTTTCACTGTTTTTCTTTCCTTTGGAGACTTTTAAGATTAATACACACACACACACACATTTTCTTTTCCTAATTATCAAATTGTAAAACTAGAGAAATGTCGTAAACTTGAAATTAGTCTTTAAGAACTTTTAACACACCCTATACGTGGGCAACATAAAAGCAGGTATAAAAACATGGCAAAGTGAAGGATAAAACCTAAGGCATGGAAGATATCACGTTCGAGCGCATCGATACGTCTATAATATTGATAGTTGGACAATTTTAAAGGCCAAGCGCACGGTCGGACGGATCAATAAGACAGTGGTAATATCTCAAAGTAGTAGGTCGCGTGATAAAACGTTGAATTATAACGGTGTGCCAAAGTACTCGAACGACGGCCTCCCGCAGCCGCCTCAAACATCCCCGACCCCCGACCTCCGACCCCGACTCCGACCCCCTTCGAAGGAGGCAGCTTGCTTTCAATAAATATCAAGTTTGACGATGTCTACATCGGGAAAAAAAATAAACCGAAGATTTCGAAAAGATAAAAAAGAAGAAAAAGATAATAGAAAGAAAACGCTGATCTATCTATAGCAATTTTTTTTGTTTTCTTTTTTCTTTTTTGTTTCTTTTTTCTCCTACATTTTAAAGGATCTATTACGTATGTACGTATGCGTATTAATTTTACATATGTTCACAATTTGTGTTGTCATTTTTATGCTGTAATATTT
Organism: Vespula vulgaris; assembly: GCF_905475345.1. Lineage (NCBI taxonomy): Eukaryota > Metazoa > Arthropoda > Insecta > Hymenoptera > Vespidae > Vespula > Vespula vulgaris. Next base: position 1,101,924 of record NC_066608.1, read on the forward strand.
ATGCAGTATACGTTATGCAGCGGTAATGTTATAAAGTATTTTAAATATTTTTCATAGATATTAAATGATATATATATATAGTTTATATATAATAAAAATATTGAAATAATCGAATCATAAATAGGATAAAATTTGTGATAGACTAAGTTTATAAAAAGAATGTATACGACAATACGTAGTGGATTCTTTTAGGAGGATCTAGTTTAAAACAAAAATTTATCTACTTTTTAACGGAACGGATAAAGATTCTAATTCCGAAGAAATTGATTCTAATCTCGAACTTTATCGACGATAATGACTTTATTCTTTTATCACTATTTTCTTTCAAATGTCCTAACAAATCTATTAGAAATATAAGAATATCTATTAGATAAAACGAAGAAAAAGTATTTCGTGCGCCTAAGGAGAAAAATGAGAGGAAGAAAAACAACAAGAAAAAGAAATAAGAAAAAGAAATAAGAAAAGGAGTAAGAAAGGATAAAGAAAATCTTGAAATTGCAAACGAATGCAAAACGATATGTGAGCTGCTCTTAGCATAAGACATCGAAACGACACGTTTGGATAAGTCTCGAACCGGTACGTGGGTCGATCGACCTACATACATACATAGATAGATAGATACATATATACATACATGCACCCAAGTATGGAGGATGAAAAGAGATAAAGAACGATCACACGATGAGAAAGAGCTCTGGCTCTTGGTATCGTTCTTACCGGAAACGGAATGAAACTGTTTGATGAACGCCTTACCGATTGACCGACTTTGTTCTGAACGGTTAAATCGTTCGGTTTATAAAAGGATAAAAAACAAAACAAAAACAGAAGAAAATAAAAAAATAAAAAAAAAACGTAAGATATTTTTAATATGTAAGATTATTTTAATATGTAAGATGCTTTTTAAGGAGGAGTTGAAATAATTGCTTACGTTAGATAAAAGAAAAAGAAGAGAAGCAACAAAAGTAAAAAGAAATAAAAAATGAGATAATAAGAGGGATCTTTGATCTCGTAGAAGGATCTGAGATAGTACCGGGGATGATCTCTTGGGTGATTTAAAAAAAAATCGATCGCTCTTACCCGAGACTTACTTTTTCTAGGCTTATTTTTTTGCTTACTTTTTTCTTTTTCCTCTTCTTCTTTTACGTTTTTTTTTTCTGCAGATTGCAAAAAACCAACGAGTTTCTGGATTAAAAAAAAAATCGTTTAACACTTAACCGTGACCTTTTATTACTCCAATTTTATATTTTGCAAATTTTTAAACTAGGAGACTAGAGTGAACAATTTTTGATCTTAGATATAGTATATCGTTCGAGGTAGCAGCTTTCAATTTCCTCTGAGCGAGGATACCAATTTACGTTGGCAGGATATTAGGAAGGAATGATTCTCTCTCTCTCGTCTCTCTGTCTCTCTGAGAAACTAGAATTCCACGTTTACTTGTAGATTTTCTGTATATATAGATCGTATCACCACCATCGTCGTAATCATCGTCGTTGTTCTTTTTATTGCAAAGGCAAAATGAATTATAATCGAGGAATTTTTTTCATATGTAAACCAAACGTCCACAGTTTATATGAGAAAATACAAAGAGAAAAAAAAGAGAAGAAGATGGTAAAGAGAGGGAGGGAGAGAGAGAGAGAGAGAGAGAGAGAATGAGATAGAGATAGAGAGAAGCTGTAAAGAATTTCCGATAGAATCCTTGAAACTGTGCATCTACCGTAAAGATTCTTTCCACCTACAATTCTCTTCCAACTCCTTTTCAGCCGATACTACCAGTATGTCTACATAATTTTTCTACGATCCGTAGATATGTAATATATACGTAGATATATATGTATAAGACATCGTTGGAGATATATGTCTATATCTATGTATGTGCGTACGTATGTATATATCTAGGAAAGAATTCGAATAGAATGAAAAATAGAAAAGAACATATATAATCCGGGTGAAGAAACTCGAGTGTTAGAGAGATGCCATAAGGCATATATATTTCTGTCTCTCTCTCTCTCTCTCTCTCTCTCTCTCTCTCTCTCTCTCTCTCTCTTTATATATATATGTATATATATATACATACATATTTCTCTGTATCTGTCTCCGTCTCTCATCTTCGTTGGTACCAAGAGTACGTGCCAAGACGCGTTAACGCGTTTCCAAGAATCCCCGCCCGGTATTGCCGAGATTTTATCAATTTCTTTCCGAGTCCGCGAATGTGTTAGAAGTGCAAGAGAGAACCGCGTCATAAATATCGACACGGTTGTAGCTACTCTGTATCCCACATTCTTGCGCGCACGCTCCTACTCTATACTTCGTCGCGTTCATCGTCTTCGTCGTCTTCGTCGTCTTCGTCGTTTGTGTTTCAACGAGAAGTTTGGAATTTCATTAGAAATTTAGCGATAGAGAGAGAGAGAGAGAGAGAAAGAGAGAGAAGGGAGATGCAAAGAGGAACAGAGGAAAGAGAAAGAGAGAGAGAGGAGAAAAGAGAAGAGGAGAGGAAGGGAGAGAAGGATTAGATCGGTGAGTAGGCCCCACGGCTTGGAAAATGTAAGTGAGTCTAGGTCAGCCGTGTAGGGTCGATACCATGAAAGCAGGACAAAGGCGGGTCTCGCTCGTATCTTGCCATCGAGGAACGCATCGAACGGAAAAAGAACAAAAGGGGGTGGGGTCGGGGGAGAGGAGAGCTGAGGAGGGGAAAGGGTGGAGTGAGGCCTCAGGGGTAACCCCCTTGGCTTATCGTGCTTATTCTTTTACTCTTACGACGGTCATATCTTACGATAAGAGAGGGAGAGGTAGATAGCGAGAAAAAGAGAAATATATACGTATATATATATGTATGTATATATATATATATATACACAAAAGGAGGAAGAAGAGAACGAAATAAAGTATTCGTAATAAGGTCTCCGTTATTTCCCTTGGAATAGAACATTTCGATAACGGAGCCACGAGGCGGCGAGATCAGGAACATTCTCGAGCAAAACCGCGCTCAGGGTTCTGGGGATAATGCGCCTGCTCGATCCCGGGACACACTGGGACTAGAACGCTCGTACGTGTTCTAGAGGAGCAGCAGAAACAGCAGCAGCGGCAGCAGCAACATCAGCAATAGCAGTTAGAAGCAGAAAGCATACGAGCAACCTCGAGCTCTGCCTGGCCTGGCACTCCCGAAATAATGTTCGTCGAGAAGGGGTGGCGGCTGAGAGGGAGAGAGAGAGAGAGAGAGAGAGAAGGTTAAGAGGAGGAAAGATGAAGGAGGAGGAGGAGGAGGAGAAGGAAGTGTGCGTGCGAGTGAGAAAGGAAGAGAGAGAGAGAGAGAGAGAGAAATGCGCAAGAGGAAAGAGGAGAAGCGTCTTTCGGTGGCCCTGGCCGGACCCGGAGCCGGCGGTCGTTACATAATTTTCGCGATTCCACCTGCGATCGTGGAACACTCTCTTTCTCTCTCTTCTTCCTCTTCTTCTTCTTCTTCTTCTTCTTCATCGTCTGCTTCTTCTTCTTCTTGTTCCGCTTCTCCTTGGCCGACTCAGAGCAACCCTGGTGGGGGTGGTGGTGGATGGTTGGTTGGTTGGTTGGTTGGTTGGTTGGTCGAGCGAACGTCGAAGCGACGAGGGGAGAGAGAAAGGGGCGAAAGAGAGAGAGAGAAAGATAGAGATAGAGATAGAGATAGAAAGAGAGAGAGAGAGAGATAGAGAAAGAGAGCGTAGGTGTGCTCTCTCAAGAGAGAGAGAGAGAGAGAGAGAGCGAGGGATGGGTGGAGGTTACCCTGGACGTTCGGAAGGGGGCGGCTACTCGCGAGTCGGAATAGCGAATCAATCGAATACTCACCGTGGATGGTCCGACGGCGAGATGTCTCGGGGTGTCCGTTCTCGAGGTGGCAAGAGAGGAGAAATTTGATGTCACATACGCCGCTTCATCGGGCCACTGTGCGCGCCGTTTATACCACTCCGCTTACTGCTTGGCGCTTGCCACTAAAAATAAACCTCGGCTTGCCGGTGGCCCCCGCTTCTTCTCACGTCTTGTACCGTGACCGACACATTTATTCGCGATTTCGAAGCACACCGCCGTCGTGCTTGCCGCCAACGAATCGGCACGTTCGATTCCCTAGACGAGAGAAAAAAAACGGGATCGCGCGCACCTCACCGTCGCGTTAAAGACGACGTGGACGCGAGGACAAGGAGAACGACGACGACGACGACGACGACGAGGAGAACGACGACGACGACGACGACGACGACGACGACGCGTGATGTTGTCGGCCGCCGCCGCTTGTCGCCGCTGCTGCCCCGACGACGACTACGACGACGAAGACGACGACGACGACGACGACGACGACGACGACGACGACGACGACGGACGAAGAGGACTGGACTGGACTACCACCAACCCAGACGACGACGACGACGGCGACGACGGCGACGACGACGACGTCGTAGACCGAACGCTTCGCTCCACTCGACTCGACTCGACTCTACTCGACTCGACTCGACTCGACTCGACTCGACTCGACTCGGATTCGACTCGACTCGACTCGAGCTCGACTAGCCGAGCTAGAAAGTAGAGAAAGACCGTGCGCGTACGACGCGTCGTCGCACGACAGCCAACCGGATGAAGAGCAGCGACGACGAAATCGACGAGGATGACGAGGAGGAGCACGACGGCGACGACGACGGCGACAGCGACGGCGACAGCGACGGCGACGGCGACGGCGACCGCGACGCGTCGGGGAGGGAGGTAGGAAGAAAATAGGGGAGGGCAGACGACGGAGGAGCAGCAGGAATCCTTTTCTATTCTCCTTTCACCTCCTCCTTCCCCTCCTTCTTTCTTCCTCCTCCTCCTCTTTTTCTTCTACTTCTTCTTCCTCTTCCTCTTCCTTTTCTTCTTCTTCTTCCGCTTCCTCCTTTTACCCTTTCTACTTCCACTTCTCTTTCTCTTTTCTTTTTCTTTTTCTTTTTCTTCTACTCCTCTTTTCCTTTTTCTTTTTCTTCTTCTTTCTCTTTCTCTTTCTCTTTCTCTTCCTCCCTAAAGTAGTTACTACTCGCACGCACGCACTTCCTCGTTCACGAGATTCGCGGTTACGTATCGAACCCGACTCACGTTCGCGGCCACTTAGTTTCGTCGTGTCACTACTACTACTCGCTCGTCGCGTTACGACGACGACGGCGACGTTACACCTACTACGTTCGCTCTTCCACCACCTCCGCTACCACCAACACCACCACCACCACCACCATCGCCGCCACCACCACCACCACCACCACCACCACTATCACCACCACCACTACCTCCTCCTCCTCCTCCTCCTCTCGTTTTACCTTCCCCTTCTACCTCCTTCTTCTACCTCCTTTTACCTCCTCCACCTCCTCCTCCTCCTCCTACTCGAGCCGCCGCTGTCGCGACAGCTCCCTGTCTTCCTGCGTCTCTCGAACGAGACGATCGAAGAGAAACGCATGAGACGTCAAACGCAACGAGACGTTCGCGATGAACAGACGATTCTTCAAAATTTTCTATTATTATTATTATACCAATTATGGCTGATAATATCTACTACTACTACTACTACTAATAATAATAATAATAATAATGATGATGATGATGATGATGATATAACAACGATGACAATAATAATCTGCGTCTATTTCTTCTTTTTCTATTTCTTGCGTTCTCTTTTCCCCTTTTCTTTTTTTTCTTTTTCTTTTGTTTTCTTTCCCTTTTTTTTTTTTTTGAAACACGGCACGCCGTTTTCAGCCTGATCTATCTTTTTAACATAAATCGAGGATCATAGGAGACGCACCCAAATACATCGTCGTTGTTAACGTCGACGACGACGAAGATGGTGCCGATGCTGACTGAACGATTAGCAACGACGTATAATAATCTCATCGATAACCTCCGAATAGAAGCAACAGCAATATCAGCGGTGTTAGAAGTAACAGCAACAATAATAATAGTAGCAACGGCAATAGCAACAAAAGTAGATCGAGTTATCGTGCGAACGCGCGAGCGCGCTCGCTCGCTCGCTCGCTCGCTCGCTACTCTAAACTCTTCCTCCTAGACTTTTCGTCGTCGATGATAGAGACGAACGAACAGTGGAATAATAATGTGTAATAGAGGGATGAACGAGTAAGTTGGAGAAAGATAATGAACGGATAAGAATGAATGAATAGAAAAGAATGACTAAACATAGGAGTAGATAGATAGATGGATAGATAAAAAAGGATGGAGAGAAAAGAAAAGAAAAGAGAAGAGAAGAGAAGAGAGAAAGAAAAAGAAAAAGAAAAAGAAAAAGAGAGATAGAAAGATAAAGAGAGAAAGAAAAAGAGATAGACACTGATAGAGTAATCTACGAAAGAGAGAAGGACCGGCGGGGACCTTGGTATATGCGTGTGTATTTGTCTGTGTGTGTGTGTGTGTGTGTCCGAATTAGGTGCGAATCAGTGAACGGTGCGTACGGTAGAGCGGTCTCAATTGGACTGTCGTGTCTAAAAGCCGTACGGGTAATCCGGAAAAGGCGCGCATGTGCCAGAACCGCGCCAGTTCGGCTCGACTCGACTCGTTATCCCACCTTCGGCTTTTCCTTCCCGACACCCACCTACCCCTTTATCATCCTCGTATATCTCTACCTCTGTCTTTCTCTCTGTCTTTCTCTCTCTCTCTCTCTCTCTCTTGCTAGCTTTTCCCACTTTTCCAACTAGAAGCAGACTACGCTCGACGTATCGTTCCATGGCCAGCCGCCCACGCGCGTCAATCTCTCTCTCTTTCTCTCTCTTTCTTCGGCATCATCATCCCTCCTCTCCCTCCCACCCTCTCTCTCTCTCTTTCCCTCTTTTTGTCTCCGTCTGTCTTTTTCTCGCTCTTGCTTTACCGTAGCTCACCTGCCGCCCACGAGTCGCGGCGTGCGAGTCTTTTTGGCATCCTACCGAGTTTACCTTCGACGCCAGGAGAACGTCTCGATATTCAAGGGTGGAATATCTTTAAGAGGAAAATAAAAGCATTTAGCTTGTATGTATGTGTGAGGAAGAGAGAGAAAGAGAGAGAGAAGTTAAGCATCTAGCTTGCTAGCTTGCTCGCTCGCTCGTTAGCTTCGGAGCGCGACGGGTCTCGCGATAAAAGCGGCATCGATCGTACTCTCGCCGAAGGACACTCGCGTTTCGCATCTCTCCGCGTCTCTCTCTCTCTCTCTCTCTCTCTCTCTATCTATCTATCTATCTATATATATCTCTCTATCTCTCTCTGCTTTTGAGGAATCATTCCAAGAGTGTGAGTGAGTAGGTAAGATTGAGTGAGTGAGCGAGAGAGAGAGAGAGAGAGAGAGACTTGCCACGTGCGCATCAAACCCTCGGCCTCGTTCCTCTTTCCTTCCTTCCTTCCTTCCTTCCTTCCTTCCTTCCTTCCTTCCTTCCTTCCTGCCTTCCTGCCTTCCTGTCTTCCTTCATTCCCTCTCCATCACCCACCCTTCAAAGATTCGTCTTATAGATGATCCTCGATCCGATCGACTCCCTTCACCTTATATCAGCCTTTCCTATCTTTCCCTTTACCTTCTTTATTCCTCGATCTTCGACTTTCGATGTTACAAGGGAAACTCGTTAATCGATATGCCAACTAATTGATGCCTCGCATGTCGACCTTTCTCTCTCTCTCTCTCTCTTTAACTTTAGCTTCTTCTTTTTCTTCTTCTTCTATTATTTCTTTAGAAAAAAGAATATTTTTGATGATACGCCGAATTATTACAGCCGATACGTTGGAATCCTTTTTTCTAAGGCCTCCTTGTTATTTGTCCTTGTTTTTCTTTTCTCTTGTTCTTTTTTCTTTTTCATTTTATTTTATTTTGTTTTGTTTTGTTTTCCTTTTCTTTTCTTTTCCTTTTTCTTTCTTTATTCTTTTCATCTTAACCCTTGGTCTAGAAATGAAATGAAATGAAAAAATGTGATTCTACTTCGTGGTAATCTAACGTCAAAGTCTAATCTTATAGAATGACGAGATATAATCGCGTCATGATATTTGTAGTACAGTAATCGTATTCATACGAGATATATAATCACTGAATGAAATCATTCGGCAAATGTGCGGTCGAATATGGAATTGATTTCTTTTTTTTTTAATCATAATCCTTTTAGTGAATGCGTCCGTCAAATAATGTCATTGATAATCTAATGCCAAAGTTTTAATCTAATACAACGACGAGTTTACCACGCTTGTGATGATGTTTATAATACACACAGTATATAATCGTAAAAAATTTACATGGAAATCTGAATGATATCGTACGTCAATGAATCAAATGCTTTTCTTTGACAGGGATTTCCTTTTCCCATTTTTTTTTTTTTCGAACGGATTTAAGCGTATAATTTTATCGAAAAAAAGAAAATTGGATCGAAACTTTCAGAGGTACGTCTGTTGACGTTGATGTTGAAACATTTGATAGGCTTGATAATTTGATAATTTGTAATGTTGATGACTTGTGAAAGAAGAAAAAAAAAAAGAAAGAAAGAAATAGAAATGAATGGAATCTTAACCTTTAGCACTATGAGGTCACCGCTGACGTGACAACAGTATTTTTCTGTAGAACTCTTGAGTCATCTCTGACGTATGAGACTCTATTTAGTTAATAAAAAGATATGATTAACAAATCAGTAAAGAATAGTTTTATTCCAAATATCTCTTTCCAAATGTTATACACGAATAAAAAAAGAGAGAGAGAGAGAGAGAGAGAGAAAGAGAGAGATGAGATATATCAAAAGCAGAAAAAAATGAAATTAAAACTGACTTTGAGTTCAGTGAGAAAGAGCTGAGAAAAATAATTATGACGCAAAGGTTTCAACCTTTTCTGCGAGTTTAAATTCTCTCTCACGTTATATTTTTCTTTTTGCTAGAAAAAAATATACGCATTATTTGACACGACTATTATATATTCTACTAAAACTAGTCGTCTATTAAAATAACTGTATTTTATTAGAATACCTCGTCCCAAAAAAAATGTCAATGAGGTCATACAAAAACGTTACATCCCAGACTTAATCATTCCAGAATTAGGAGAGTTCGAATAATTAGAGACTTAATCATATGAATTAACATTCGTTTCAAAACTCTCTTGTTTTCTTTTTTTTCAAATATTTTTTTACTAACATTACAAACATATATATTAATTCACATAATTTATTACAAAATAAAATTGAAGATAAAATATATTTAGATGACCCAAATAACATCGAGGGAAGCTCGTCATAGGAATTCAAAGGATTCAATTATTTCCCCCGTGGACTTCCCCATGTAGTTTGGTCCATGTTTACCTTTTTCATGGAAAGAATATTTTCTAGTACTGATAAAACATCTTTTTCGTAATAATCTCGATCGTATTATTGGTTCGCAAATATAAACGCAATTCGGATAGAAACGTGTACCCTTTTGCTTGCTTCTAAAAAAAGGAAAAAGAAAGAAAAAAGAAGTAAAAGAGAGAGAGAGAGAGAGAGAGAGAGAGAGAGAAAGAGAGAAAAGAAAGAAAGGACAAAATTTTTGTTCTTAAATTCTCTATGGAAGCACGATTCTAAAAGTTTTACGCGGATTATCCTTCATTGTCGTTTAGTTTGACATTTTACGAGGATACGTTTAACGGAGGAGAATATGTTTTGAACGTCATTCGCATTCCTAACGAATCCAACATTGATTTTAAAGCTGGTAGTTCGATAATATGGGTCAGTAGACTTTTCCCGATAAGCTTGCTCTTTTGCTCTCATCGTCGATAGCGTTAATACTACACGGCATGGCACACCACACGTAAATATATACGTACATACATACATAAATACATAGATACAAGTATACATATACGTACATACATACATATATCCATATAGATACATACATAGATACATAGATAAATACATAGATAGATATATAAAGAGGTGTATAACTTCTTCGGTTTTCGATCATTATCATCTAACACAACCATCGGCGCGACCTTTCGCCACGGGTATCTTAGTCTCTACGAGATAAATTACGCCAAGGCAACGGCAAACCTTTTGTCAAAGAACTATGAGAAAGCTTTACGAGCAAACTCTAAACCTTGGTAGTCTATAAATGACGAAGAAGAAACTGTTGATGAGAGCAAGAATGAGCAAAAGAGAACCAGCAAGAATGTTTAAGAAAAGCCGATAAATTTGGCTGGCTAAATTAGTTCGCTATATGTATATACTGGGTGGGCCAAAAGTGTTTCCTCCTAGGTCATTTTTCAATATCAATTAACACGCTTTCGAGGATCTTTAGCCTCGGTAATAAGATTTCGTAAGACGGTTCGGTCCTTGTAGTTTCGCGATATGAAAGAAAGGACAAAAAAGAAAAGAAAAGAAAAGAAAAGAAAAGCACGAACAAGCGAAAATAGAAATTAGCCTAAATAACAGGTTGATTTCCAAGATCGTCTAGAAACTGTTGACCCATCCTAAGATCTTTTGGCCCGCTCTGCACAACTTTTGATCAAGATTTGAGAGAGGAAGAGAGAGGGACATAAAGAGAAAGAAATACACATACACGTTACAAATAAGAGGCCATTGCACTGCTGGCCGAAATCACAATGAAACGAAACCTAATAAAGGGCTGAGCTACTAAAGTGTATCTCCGTGCGTGACGAGGACGTACATAACGAAGAAAGAAAAGAGCAAAAAGAGGAAAAGAGAGCAGAAAAAATAAATAAACGAACGAACGAACGAACAAACGAACAAACAAACCAACAAACAAATAAATAAATACATAACTAAACTAAAAGAAAGAGAGTAAAGACCGATCAGGGTAGCGTGACCCGTTATAGAAAATGAAACCCTACAAGAACTTGGCTGACTCTCGATAATCAAGAGTATTCGCGTTATACGCAGAGCTGGGCCGTTGGCTTCTCGAAATTTCACGAACTAACCAATCCAAGAAGAGAGAGAGAGAGAGAAAGAGAGAGAGAGAGAGAAAGAGAGATCTCCGTTAACGTTCACATGCCAAAAATCTGTTCGAAGATGACCTAGAAACCTGTTTACCCTGGCGAATTCGAATGCGGAGGTCCCGCCTTATATACGAAAGAACGATATATACATACATATATTGTAACTGTGTATAATCCGCAGTGTGAGCTTTTCCTCGATCTTCTACTTAACCACCTCTATTTCGAGTGTTTCCTCGTGATGCTAAGCACTTCGCCGTGACGACGCCGATATCGTCTCCTTCTCCTCCTCCATCTTCTTTTTCTTCTTTTTCTTCTCTTTCTTTTCTTCTCCTTTTTCTTCTCTTACTCCCCTTTTTGTCTTTCTTTTTCTTTTTTTCTTCTCTTACTCCCCTTCTCCTTTCCCTTCTTTTTCTCCTTTTTCTTCTTTCTCCTCTCGACGACAAACCAGACGAGAACTTGAAACGATTTACTAAATGATCCAACACTTCACATTTTGTATATCATTAATTCAGGAATTCATTAATTCGTTAGTATCGAGAGTTCCCTTCGAAACTCTGCAGCTTCTTTCTTCTGTGCTTTTTTCTTTTTTTTTTCTTTTTTTGTTTTCTTTCTATTGTAATAAATGAGTTAAATTGTTATATACAAGTCGATACTATCTGTGTCTTTCCTTTTTTTAGTGCATAGGTATCATATTCATTCGTTTATTCGTTTATTATCGTGAACAAGAATATTTTATTCTATATATATGATATTGTATATAAATTTTGATTGAAAGAATAAAACGTACTTTACGTCGTACTTCAACGCTAGCTAATCTATAGAAAAATCGTATATGCGAATGTATGTACATATCTAAATAAAATAACAGTCATAAAAATCATAAAACAACAGTCATAAACAACATCATAAAATGATAGAATTGATCTTATTGATCGTAAAAATATCTATGAAGAATCACACGTACGTATGGTATATACGTGCGATATAATAAAAATCATAAAATCATAATTATAAAATTTTAACAATCATAATGTAGTAAGATCGATCTTGCGTATACCATAATGAGATCATAGAGGAATCTATGGAAAATTATATGTATGTGTATACGTGTATATGTGTGTAAGTATGTATTTAGGAATCTGATTATTCTGCTCTCCTCTCTAGTAGTCGACTCTACAACTAGTCAGACCGGCTCTAGTCTATCGCAATCGATAACGGCAAAGTAGAAGACAGCGATAGCTTTTACTTATATACATTAGATGCAATATATACATAACATCGATCAATGCAATAACAAAACGTTTTAATATAATTACTTTGAGTGATTAATAATATCATGACAAAATACGATGACAAGTGAAAAAGATTGTCTTTATGAACGATATTATTGAGAAATTCATAATTAAAATATCTTTATTAATATTTAATAATGCGAGAGTTATCACGACGAAGAGATTGTCGTTTATTAAATCATAATTTTTTTTCAGCCAAAACAGAAAAAAGGAAAAGTAAACGTGTTTGAAAGTATAACGTTAGGAATGTATATAAAAAAAAAAAAAAAATAGAAAGAAAAGATATATCCTAACGAAGTGACCTAATTAAAATAATTCTTTCTAATAATTCAACGATTTCAATAAAACGTATAATAATGATATTATTATCGGTACAACAAATTTATTTAAATACGATATAATTACTTGATTTATTTATGATACGATGACGAGTGAAACGTCGTCTTTAAGAACGAAAATTTAGAGTCAATGTCTTCTTAATAATATTTAATGGATTATCGCAAATTAATTCTGATTGTCAAACGAATAAAAAAAGAAACATTAGTGTTGAAAGTATGAAAAATAGAAAAAAAATATTCTTTAACGGAAATGACCTAACTAAAATAGTACTTTTGAACAATTCAAGAGTTTGAATAAAACATGGTAATTTCTGAATGATACTATCACCGATGTAACAGTTAACATTGAGAATGTATTTTTATCGATAACAGTGGCCTTTTACTTTTAAACTTTCGTGCTGATAGAAAGCATGTGTACTTGATCCCAAGGCTATATATATATATATATATATATATATATATATATATATATATATATATATATATACATATGTACATACATACATATATACATTCACACATACATACATACATACATATGTACATACATACATACACACATGCACATGCATATACACATACATATACATACATACATATATATAAAGATTGACATTCTTCTGTTAAAGTCCTTATTAATTAATAATATAGATGTGCGTGAAAGAAATGATCGATTTTGTTTGCGTTGCATTTATCAAGGATGGTAATGAATGTTTATGAAAATGACAAGTGGGTGCGAAGGGCTGACACGAAAGTAATCGAATTAGTCCCGGTATCCCGCAAAGTACGCAAAACGGTTTCGCTGCATTTCTATCCAATTAGGTTTGCACGGACTATACGATACCGGGTGGAGGTCGAGCTTCCATTAAGAACTACTTCGCCCCCATGATGTGTAATCCAAGCTTTTCTCGCAAGGACCAAAGTGGGACACACGATCAGTTTTCCTATCGTCCATATACTCTCTTATTTCCAACAAAACTGAAATCTTATCATGGTACAGTAAAGATTTATATAAAAAATTAAAAGAAGATATTGCAAAAAAATTTTCTAATTTGATAAATAATATATGGATTCAATAATGTTTTTAATAAATTTCTAGTATTATTTTCTCTGTATATATTACATATTAATTTTTGTAATAAATTTCTCTGTAATTATTGTTAATATTTTTAATAACGAAACTATCATTAATGTTTTCTTTATGAATTATGACAGACGTTCATCATTGTGTATAATGAACAGTTTTATTATCTAAACACATTGATTATTTAAACATTATTATTATTATTATTATTATCATCATCATCAGTATTATTATCATTGTTATTATTATTACTATTATTTTTATTTATTATTATTATATATATAAATTTAATTCTTTCTTTTTATTAAAAATTGTTTAATACACAATAGATGAATGCGTTTTTCAATATTTATAACAAATTTGTTATTATGTACAATTTAGATTATTTCCTTTACTAGATCAATCGTTATTAATCTATTAACTGTGAAAATGACAAATTAACTCTTTACATTTCCAATTCTCCATTTTACAAATTTATTAATTTATCCGAAGCTTTCCTATTTCTCTCTCTCTCTCTCTCTCTCTCTCTCTCTCCCATTTTCTCTACATCCCTCAATAGTTTATTTTTAATTGAAATAAATATTCTATATTCACGATTGAAAATTTTCCTGATTAACAAGGTAAAATACTCTAGGAAAGACACAGCATTATACATATACATGATTAAAAATATAAAATTTTTTTAATACTTCTACTAAAAGTAGCACAGAAAAAAAAATAATAATTCTGATAAAGCGACCACACATTTGTACAAAAAGCATACAAATATTAACAAGATCCTTTACATCTTACACAGCCTGCACACAAAATGCTTTATTAAAATAAAAAATCTTCGAACGACGAAAAACTTTGTATTACATAAAAATGAAAAAACATTTTCAACAATAAATCCTTCCAGTGATAGTATCTACAACTTAGAAACTGTCAACCTTTTTTATTCTGATATTGGTCTATCATATTACAAGGAATCAATACCAATTTTGGAATCATGCCTCGCGGTGCTACAAATCGTTGCGTTCTTTGTGTATTTTGTCCGGAAAAGCGTACCTCTGCCTCTGTAACAATTTTACAAATATTCATTTTTATGTCTGCTTGTGCTTTCGGTGGTAATCTCTTGACGGTTTGTGCCATACTATCAAAAAACAGTTCTATACTGCTTTTGCTTTCCGGCGCTAGATAAACTTGTTCTAGATTCCTTTCTCCATCTTCTTGAATATTATTTAATCCTTTCATAGGCGTCGGAGGAGTAGTAGTTGTAGTAGATGAACTGGTTATGAAAACAGGTGTAGTTATAGTATTGTTATCAATAGAGACCATGTTTTTAGTTTTCGAAGGAGTCTTTAAAATACTATACATGTTAGGCACCTCTGCACTAGACGGATCTTCCACCTTTAACCTCTTCGGTTTTATCTTTCTATATTTTGATTGTATTTGTTGAATATAAGCATCAACAGCATCATGTTGTTCTATTTGCTCATTGTCTAATTGTATATTCTCTGCTAACTGTTGATTACTGGTATGTAACATTTCTAAAGGTTCAGTATCCACTAAAACTGGATCCGCCGTTGTCTCTTCGAGTACCTCTAAATATTCACTATAATCTTCATCATTGCGATCTTCCAATTGTTCAAGGAGACCTTCCGAACTTATTCCACCTGCGTTTATATCTTGTATATATTCTTCTGACAATTCTATGCTTTGTGGTTGATAATCTGATTCATACCTAATCGAATATACTCGTTTAACTATATATCTGTATATGTCAATGTTTGTGCTGTGTCGTTTAAAAACTTACGGAAATTTTAAGAAACTTAGATGATCTTCAAAAATCCATTTCTTTCTTCTAACACCTTTCTCAGTCTTATTTTTGTACTTTAAGATGCGACAATAGGTATCCCGTAGATTTTTCCACCTTAATCTTACCCATGTTGCTGTATAATCCAAATAATATTGATGTAAGTTCTACTGTATCACATATCATGATGATCTTCAATAAAAAAGAATTTCTATATAATTAATCTTACGATCAAGACCAAGTTCATCCGAAATACGTTTCCAAACTTTCTGTTTAAATTCTTGAAGTTTAATGGAAGATCCTTTAACTTCCGAACTATAAAGAACAGGATGTTGTTTAATAGCTTCAATTATTTTCAAAGAAATTTTATGAGAATCTGGTGGCATTGTTGGCATCATTTTGTATCTTGATGTTAAATGGATCTTTCATGCACAGTTCGTTATTATCTGAAAAAAAAAAACAAAAAAAAACAAGAAGTATACAAAATTTATAAAAAATCCATATACACATATATGAAGTATATATGAAATAACCGCTCCATATCATTTCACATTTGATGTACACATTTTAGATACTTTTCTAAACAACCTTTCATTCTTATTCGCATAATGCGACAAAAATGAAAATTCTGATCGACTTTTCTACGTGGCATCATTTCTATCGTATACGATTTTGATGAGATTGTATATTCGAATAACGTATCGTGCGCTTGAGCATACAGTCGCTTAGTAAGAATCGGTCGTGAACAGTTTGTGAAGTACCTCAAATCCGCAGAAATTGCTCTACCGCTAGAAATATAAAGGGTCCGTTAATGAAACGACAACTGCACACGACAATACCGTTTGGGCAACGCCATCGCTTAATGCTTACTGTAGTTCCGTCGCAGTTTCTAACCGGAAATAAGGACAAATAAGATTCCAATTTCAAATGTGTCTTATCTAAATTCGTCGGTTTAATTAAAAGACGTAAAATTAAAAAATCTTATTCGTTGAAAACAACTAAGTATTCTATTTTTTATTAATCGTTTAAATATTTTTATTGTAACTAATAATTAAAAAATAAAAATTATTTCAAAATCTTATAGGAAGAGAAACAAATGCCTGTCGTTGATCATCAACCAATCACGTGCAAGTTCTTATACAATTATATCTTGTTATATATTTGAAGAAATTACAATCGATTGACCAATCATATTATTTTATTTATCAACGTAATTTCCGTTATATATTTGACGATAATATTGAACTTGATTAATCTCTATTCGTTTCTTATTTCCATAATATTTTTTAATAGTTTAATAATAAAATGCAAGCATCGATAAATTTTATATGTTGCATTAATTATACTTGATATATATATATATATATGTATATATACATACGCATACATATATGTAGAATAAGATGTTTTATATTTGAAGTTATTCCATTGTGAGAAATGCAAAAGAAAATTATATATATTTAGAAATAGAAGTACTTGAAAGAAAAATTTAAATATATCGCCATTATGTAAAACTTCGAGAAAAATCTAACAGATGTCGCCTCATTGATCATCTAAATATGAACATAAGAAATATTCTTGGATTTTCAGGTTAAAGACTATAGATATAGATCATTCTGATCATGTAATCTTCTAATTTACGAAAAAGTTGAATTGAAAGATTAAAAAATATGGCACAATTACCATCCGGAATTGTATCTCATTCTCAAAAAGTTTGCAGTTTATATAAACGAGCTTTATCTTGTCTTAAAAATTGGTATAATGATCGTTTAGAATACAGGTATCAGTAATTTATAATATGAATATAATATATATATATATATTATATTTAGATTTATTATATTGTATATATAAGCAGTCATTATATATATATATAACATGTATAATGACAGTATTGTAAAAAATATAATAATCATAAAAAAAATATTAAATTATTCATAAGATTATCGCATGATTTCTGTTCTTTTTTATTCTTGTTTAGATACAACGCTATAAAACTTCGCCAACGCTTTGAAAAAAATGCATGTATCGTAGATTTGAGATTAGCAAAATATCTGTTACAAGAAGGTGAAGAAGAATTATTTCAAAGACAACATTTACAAGCATATGCATACCCTGAGTCACCAGGAGGTGTTGCTTATGAACGAGACCCCTTACTACCGGATAGTATAGTAGATAACTGGGAACCAATTGAAAAAGCAATGTATTCTAAATATTTTGCACAACGTGCAGAACGTAAGAAAAAATACTTGGAATGGTATTATAAGGAATATCCACAAAAACAGCTAGAATGTAAAGATACTCATTGAGAACATTTAAGATAAAAAATTAGTTGTACCATACTCAGTAAGTATAGAAACATAATGGACGTCTTACTGTATTCTTGGTTTGTAATGTTTAGCATTACCAATAAATTTTTTTGAATGGATATTTCGTTTACAGTTAATTCTATAAGTTATTAAAATAATTAATTATATTATTATGAGTTGTTTAATTATTAATTCATGCTAATAAGACTTAGAAATAAATTTTATAATTGTTGAAACGATGTATTATGTACACGGAATACAATAAACGAATATTTAAACAATATTGTGCATTCATTTAAACATTACGTAGATCGTAATACGCGTTAAATAAAAAATAATTTCGAATTAAATATATCTAATAGACGTATGACAAAGACAGTGTTTCCCTATTACGCTTGTAGTTCATATTTTGTCCATACCTGTCGCTGAAGTCGCATACGCTACGAGTGATAGATGGTGAACAGCCTTAATAATGATTGAACTGATTGATATATAAGTTGATCAAAATATCTTAAGATGTCGCCACTATTTATATATATTAATATGTGTCAATATATACTTTGGTCGGAGCCGTGTCGTGGATGGTCGTGGATCATCGTGAACGTTGTGTCAGGGCCGTGCTTTTCAGCCATGCCTTGCCTAACTGTAAAAAAGGATACGTTTAAATGATTCGTTTAAATATTAGCCCTTGAAAAAGCCTAGAACGAAACGTTGCAATGTAACATCTCGCAGACGAGATTAAACATGAATCTCATTTGCTTTAATGAAATGGAGTTGGGGTGTCTATGTAAAAGTAAATTATTATTCGATCAAATATGTCGGTCGTATTAAAAAAATTCAATGGTGAATAGATGTGGCAAAAAAGTAACATTTTCGACACGCACAAATTTTTTACAATGTCACTTGACATTCTACAAGAAAAAAATGCATATACAATAAACGGCAAGGGCAATATGTCGGTAGTGTCACAGCCTACTACTAGAGGTGGGCTTAGAGTTTACAAGATAGTTGTCTTGGGTGATGGTGGTGTTGGAAAATCAGGTATTGATTCAAGTACCTCAACTTAAAATATATATATATATAAATAGAGGAGTAAAACAAAAAATCTGATATATCATATAGTGAATATTAATATAGATTTTTTTTCAGCTGTAACTCTGCAATTCGTAAGTCATAGTTTCCTCGAATGTCACGATCCAACAATAGGTAAGATGTGCTCTTATTTGACTTGCTTTAACTTTAATTTAATCATATTTTATTTTGCTTTGTATCTAATATATCGTTCCTTTTAACAGAGGATTCATACCAACAACAGGCTGTAATAGATGGAGAAGCAGCACTTTTAGATATTTTAGATACTGCTGGACAGGTCTGATATTTTTTATCATTAAAGCAAATAAATTTAATTTTCTTAATAATTTTATATAATGTATATATGTTCTTGAATCCAGGTAGAATTTACGGCAATGCGTGATCAGTATATGAGGTGTGGCGAAGGATTCATGATATGTTATTCTGTAACAGATAGACATAGTTTTCAAGAAGCTTTAGAATATCGTAAATCAATATCACGTGTACGGCCTAACGAGCATATTCCACTTGTATTGGTTGGTAATAAATTTGATTTACAGCATCAGCGAGAGGTAAAGTATAACATATATGATACATAATCAAAACATAAAATTTTCAATGTAACATTTACTAGGTATCAACAGAAGAAGGTAAAGCGCTCGCAGAACAATTAGGCTGTCCATTTTATGAAACATCTGCTGCACTCCGACAATTTATAGATGATGCTTTTTATTCATTAGTACGACAGATACGTGCAAAAGAAAGATCGCGTAATTCAGTTCGCAAACATAGTCGTTGGTGGCGTCTTCGTTCAATTTTTGCTTTTATATACAGAAGAAAACGAAGACATCATCATCACCATCATTACTCTCCATAATAATAACCAATTTCAAAGGAATTTATTAGATACTCTACATTAGTGAGAGATATAGAAAGAGAAGCAACTACTTTTGGGCTAAAATACAACGAAGAAAGATTTTAATGATTTTTATATTTTTAGAGTACTTTCCTAGGGATTAATAATTTACTAACATCACACTGCCTTATCATCAAATCTACATCATAGGTAATTTTGAAATGAGAAAGTGGATCATATATTGAGGTGGCATGCCTATATACTAGATTTGTGTTACATTGGTCCAAACCGTTGTAGCATGCCCCCATAGAACAATGTTGAACATAGAATTTAATAAAAGATTCACTTTCGCTATAAGTAAAAAGTATCAGGTATTACAGCAATACATTCTACATGACATTATTCTGTACATGTAGCACATTGTTCTTAAATATTACTCATCTCGAAGGCTGTTGATAAATATATAAGCTCTTATTATTTATAAGAGCTGGTTATATAAAAAAACAAGGAAGTAAATACCTAATATGCATTTCCAGAAGGGCATATTTTTTATTTATTTATTTTTTTTTCCTTCGATAAAAAAATACTGCAAATGAAAAAGATTTAATAATTACACTTAACATGTTTATCTAACCAAAGAAATAAATATTATTGATATATTGCAGAATCCATAAATGGGAAACCTAAAATTTTATAGCATATAAATACATAAATATGAAACGTTAAATGAAAATTTTATAAAATAAATATTTAATATATTGTTTGATTTTTATGAAAAATGTAAAAATTCTATTTATCTTCCTTTAAATGAAGGCCTATATGAGAAGGCAACAAATATTGAGAATAATTTTTTATACTAAATTTAATACAAATTATACTAGGTATTATATAACGATCAGAATTGTGTATAAAATTAACATTTAAAAAATTATAATTTAGATATAAAAGTCGCACAAAAAAGTACGGACTTTGGGAAGGGGCAGTCTTCAATCAGAACACATATTTACATTAGTATATGTAACATTTAGTAATCCAAAGACCCATATGTAAATATGTAACAGTTGTAGACTATCCCTTAATTTACTAGTTGGCTTGTGGTATATATGAACATTTAAAAGAAATGTCTTTAACGTTAAAGACATTTCTATCATAAGTTACCACATAAGAAAAAAAAAAAAAAATGAATTTACAGAATAAATATCTAGTCGTTACTTAATAATGTCCTAGTCAAAAAAATTCTACATTTTGTTATATGGATATCAATATAGTGTTAAATAATGCAGCTTGAATATTATTTATGTACAATGTGTAGTATATAAAATAAAATCGTCCTTATAATGCGTTTTATAATACGCACAATGTACTCATAAGCAATATAATTATATGTGAATCATAATGTTCTTTAATTAAATGTGAATTGAAATTTAAGTAATTTATTAATTAGTTATATAATAAAGAAGAAAATAATATATTATTTTTAACAAAAAACCAACAAATAGATTGGCAGCATTAACAATTACTATCACTATGTATTGTTTGCTAATATATAATTTATAACATGACACTTGTACATTAAAGCTTATATCATGCTATGTATTACCATACTTAAACATAATTGATTTCTTGATTTGTCGTATTAATAAATTTTTTGTTATTTCTAGATAATTATATTTCTTCAGAAGTGTATAGAAAAATGAATATTAAGAGAAAATACATTGTATCATTATAACATTGATTTTTTTATTCCATAATTTTACATGAAAGCAGATATAGGTGAATATTTTCTTGAGAATAATAAGTATAATAATACTTAATATTGTTATACTGCATAACTATGGTTAAATATTAGAAGCTATTGAATATTATTTCTAAAACTAATCTATTATTATCTTAGAACACCAATTATTAAATTTGCTTTAATTGTCTCAGCAAATAGTAAAGCATCAGTAAATATCATTTAGCATGAGTAAATAGAGTTTAGCATGAGTAAATAGTATTTAGCATGAGTAAATAGAATTTAGCATGAGTAAAGAGTATTTAGCATGAGTGAATAAGTATTTATATCATAAAGACATTTAATTTGTCGTTTCATTAGTTGGTTTTCTTTCTATATAAAAGATACTTTCTATTATCGGTATTTTTGGAATATCTACATCTGAAACATTTAGTTAAATATATATTTATTTAATAGTATAGTACGTATAAAATTTTTTATTACCATCTTTCATTATCTCGTCATCTTCTATTCCTTCAATCGTGCTATTTTCTATTGTTGAATCGATTTCAGCTGAAAAATTATGTATATATATTAATTCTTCTACAAAAAATTACACACCGACTAAATGATAAAATGATATTTGTTATATATAATATAACTATATAAAGTATATATAAAGCATATATAAAAATATATAAAACAAAAATGAAATTTAAACTGATATTATATTAATATTCATTACAATAATTTTAAAGTCATTACATTTCAACAAGAAATACATGTACAAGGATTAACCAAAATAATGGAAACATTTGAAAAAGATATACATTTAGGAGCATAAGCCTTTTTGGACATAAACCCGTTCTGTTGTTAGAAACAATAAAAAAAGGTGACTCATCAGACCATATTATTTTTTTTTTCGCAGAAATTCCTACTTTATGATAATTATACCATTTTTTTCTCACTATAACGTTGCTACCAGTAATTAAAAACTTAGAAATTGCAATCCTACCATTGATGTTGAATTTATGAAGCTCTCGACGGACTGTTTTAGTTGAAACAGGATCTTACAGATATTCATTCAGGTTCTGTTGTCACCTTTTCTGCAGTTTTGAGATTGCAATCCTCTTCAATATTCGACGATTCTTCTCATATAAGATTAATTTCCGTCCGCTATTCTCTTCTTAGCCGATGAGTGTCTTTCCGTGATTTTTGTATATGCGTCATAACCTTAAAAACTCTTCCTCTTGATACACCAAATAAAATAAAATAGCAGTCTTTGTTGCAAATGTTTCAATTAAATGTGCACGAATAATTAATTTTCTTTGAAAATCCGATAAATCTTCCATATCACAGCATCTACGTACTTACGATCCATACCGCACGAGAATAAATAATACACTGACCTATTATAGAGGTTACTACATAGAATAAACTAACATGACTCAAACGATTCTAAGAATAAAGAGGCAATAATTTGACAAAAACAAACGAACGTTACAGACAACGGAGAAGGTTATCAACAACGATAACAATAGCGATTATCTTTGTTTTTCTTTTTTGTAGTTATTTTTCTCAAACTATCGATCGAATATATCACGCACTTTTCATTATATTTTTTAATATAAAATATTAGTTATTATGATCGCAATATGTAGATGATCGTTTGATTTTTTTTGTTCATTCAATGACTGTTGCAATAAATGGTGGTTGTGACATTAATTCAAAAAAGAATTATTGCAGCATTAGAAGAGTGTTTCCATTATTTTGTCTAATTCCTGCATGTATATGTATATATATCCACGCATATCATACATACATACATACATACATACATACATATATATAAAAATATAAAATACATATATAAATATAATATACATAAAATATAATACATAAAATATAATATATAATATATAAAATATAAATATAATATATATAAAATAATAAAATTTCAATTGATATTACATGAATATTTATTACGATTTTAAATTCATCATATATGTTATAACAACAAATAAATGCATATATATATATCGTATATATTTTTTTGATAAAAAATCTCCTAGAATTTAATTGTATATAATCTTTAAAATGACCAATCAATTTTAAAAATAATTTCAACATGGAAAATTATATCAGTAAAAAAAAAATTATTTATTAGAATGTTTTTTTTTTTATGGAAAAATTGAAAAAATAGAACTATTAGATTTTCATGGCAGTTTCTTTCTTTCCCTGAATTTTGAGGAAAGTACCACTACCTTTTAACATTGTTACTGAAAGACGAGGAACTAGGCGCACAGCACCAGGTGGATCTGTTGGTAGAATTGGGATTTGATGATACTTCAAACCACGCTGACCAGCTACAGATATGCTTATAGCAGAGTCCCGAACAAGATGTAACTGACTAGCATCAATGACCTTTCTTGTAGCTAAATCAGCAGAGTCCGAGAATATCTTATGATACTAAGTCAAAAATTAAAAGGCTATACTTCTTGTTTATCACTTTTTACAAATGATTGAACTTGATTTGATTGAATAAATAAGAATTTCTATTTTAATTAACATTTGAATTACCCAATATGTAGAACCTTGCAATAATAATTCTGTATAAAGTATATTTAATAAAAAAATGTTAAATAAAAGATAATAAAAAATGTTCATATAATTTAAATATATAGATAATTTAAAATGTGTAAATATGTTATTAAAAATTAAAATATAAAGTAAAATGCTATGATATTCAAGTAATACTGTAATATATAAATAACAACTTACGTGCTAACGTAGGATTAGATTTAATATTATTAGCTGGTGCATTATAAGCAAGTTTTAATTTTACCAATTCATCTTTGACCTATGGAAGTTATTTTATTAATAATTTAATAGTTATATATAATGTATTTTATATAAAAAAAGTAACATACCTTTTCTAATTCTTTCTGAAATCTTTCATTTTCTTTTAGTTTTGCATTCAATATACTCAATGAGTGCAATTTACTTTTACAGATTGTCATAGAATTTTTAAGTTCATCATTTTTTTTCTGTATATTATTTTGCTTTTCTAATTTTATATGTAAATAAGCTATGTCATCTTCAATTTGTTTATATCTTTCTTCTAATTTCATACGTAATGTTACACACTGATTCCTTTCTTCTATACTATAAAAGATGTAATTTTTTTTTTATAATATATTTAATAACTAAGTATTTAACACTTTATAATAATAGAAATCAACATGTATGATTTTTCATATATATTTGATTCGTTATCAATAGACTCTTTGAAGCAAAGGATTATAATTTGATACAACATCCATATCATGATACTAATTATATTTAAAAATATATTTTCTACTACTTACAATGTACTATGTAATAAAGTATCTTTACCTCATTTTAAGCTGCTCGTTTAGTTGATTTACTTGTATCGAAAAATCTATGTTTTCAGAAGATAAATACCACCAATAATAAGAAAGCAAGAAGGTCCAAAAAATAAGTAGTGTAAATATAACTGATGAATATTTTTTGGTTTTTTCATGCTTCATTCTATCAAATACCATTGTACTTTTAATTTTAACTTCCTACCTAATACATATAAGTTTTGATATTAATAACAAGTTTATAAAACAAAGAAATAAAATCAATCTCTAATACTTTTAGATAGATTAGTTTTTGTAAATATTTGTAAAGAAACTTTTGATAAAATTAAATTTCAATTTATTTTATTCTACTCAGCATACGTATATATAAGTGCTCAGACACTTTAATCTTTAAACCAAATACGAAATTTTTATGACATTTGTGATTGAAATATCTTACAAATAATATATCTTCGTACGTATTTCGTTGTTATTACTCTTAATATTAATTATTAGTCTTGTCACTGATACGTATGTTTATCTACGATTTAAATAAGAAATATCACGTAGCAACTACCTCACTCCCTGTTACCTTACAACATGGACGCCTAGTATATACTATATAGTTACTATTGCCCTACTTATCAATGTGTATACAAAAATCGTTAAACGTATCAATCGTTAACATTTATTCTAATTAACCACCTGATAATCGTGAATGATCGTGGATATTTACTCCAATATATGCTATAGTTTGTGTTTGTTTTTATACGTGACAGTTTCTATGTCAATGAATTAATTATAAAAATGTGAATATTTGGTTAGAGATAACGTACCATTCACATTTGTGAAAGTAGATTGTACATATGTATATAATCAATATTTTGTTGAGCAAGATTAATATTAGTTTTATAAATAATTGATTATTATTATTGTTATTATTATTTGATAATATAAAAAAGTTTAATTTAGAGTTTAGAACATAATTATTTTGTATAAATGAAAAGGAAGTTATTTGTATGTATGTTGTATGTATGTATGTATAAATGTATTATGTATGTATGTACTTATGTACGTATATATGTATGTATGATGTATGTATGTATTTATTTATTTACATACGTATATACGAAAGTCACATTTACTTTATTTTTTCTTCATTATACATAATATATTTTGACTTAACATTCTACCATAATAGATTATTCATTATTGAATAGAATGAGAGGCTTGTTGTGTTGTTTAATCAAATTGTAAATTCGTTATATATATATATATATATATATATATATATATATATATATATATATATATATATGAATGAACTTTGATCATTTTTAAATGTTAATGATATATCGCACAGTTTCGATGGTATTGCCATTCGCTCAAAACTTCCTTTCTTATAAAAATTAATTTTGCAAGGTTAGTATAAATTATTTAAATCATTTTTAGAATTTTGTTTTTTTTTAATTTTTAACTGTATAC
The DNA here is from genome assembly GCF_905475345.1 of Vespula vulgaris. Classification (NCBI taxonomy): domain Eukaryota; kingdom Metazoa; phylum Arthropoda; class Insecta; order Hymenoptera; family Vespidae; genus Vespula; species Vespula vulgaris. The sequence goes on from NC_066608.1 coordinate 1,128,142, forward strand.
ACAAATTTAATAGCAACTTATTTTCGATGGAATACTATGAAAATAATTATTTGAATCATGTCAGAGAAAAAATTAAAAAAAATATGAAATTAAAATCCTTTTCATATAACATTCCTTTTATATACAATTTCCTTTTATTAACGCAAATATCTTGTATTGAGAACAATTAAGCGATCAAAGATTTAATATTTTTTGTTATAATTGGGTCTGCAATTAGGCACACGGATTTTTAAAATGCTGTTAAAAATTTGTAAAATCTAACATGGCTCACAAGACATATTTACAATAGCTTGCAAGAAATTATTTCAAATCTAGTAATACAAAAATTATAGAACTTCATGAATATTTTTTTCTTTTTAGAAAATTTCCACCTAATTGAAACGATCTTTATTTTTTTGATCATTTAAAATTGTGTTTTAATTAGAAGGATATTTTTTATATATCCATAAAGTTGCATATTTTTTTTGAATGTCTAGATTTGTTATTCATTCTTTGTTAATATGTAATCAGGGAAGATAGCTGTCTACGGGAAAGTATATATTTATGGATTTTTCATTAATTATAAGAAATTTTTAGAATTTTGAAATGCCGTCCATTTTCTTTAATCATACTTCCCGAAACTGCTATCTCAGTTTACATGCTATTTATCTTATTATAAAACAGTATCATAAATAATAAGTATTTCAATAGCACGAACCTTTTCCAGATGTTCCAAATACGCCTATAAGAAGTTTTAGTATCCTGTGATCTTTTTAGATACATTCTACATTATCTGTAATTTTCTAGTTGTTCTCAGAAATTTGAAATATGAAACACGTCGAAAAATCTATTTGAAGTTTCATATGGAAAAATATGTATAAATGTATGCTATTTAATTGCAAGTTGTATGCAGTGCAATATCTAGCAATATCGATCCACTTAGCGATAACATGTTACGTATTATTGTGTAAATATTTCTTCACTAAATCTTTTTTACTGTCTCTTCTGAATTCTCATTACAACTTATAGTGGCATTTTATTATTTACAGCCAATCAGAAGTCTGTCCGATAATATAGTTGACTTAGTTGTATCTCATAAGTAAATATTCAGTAATGTAGAATTATTTTCAATTTAGTTATCTTACCAAATATTATGGTCTCTTGCTATACACTCACTGTATGATTATGTAGAAAAAAATTTTTTTTTAGTAAAATCGTTGTCCCATTATTATTTTATAATTTTCTATCAACATGTTACATTCGCTTTGTGGATAAGACTATTAAAAGGAAGTAGAGCTGTTTTCCTATCACCAATTTTCACTTTATAATAGAATCTAATGCATTAAAAATGTCAATCAAACTTGTAGGATACATCAATATACTTGCTTTCGTTACTGCCAAGAAAGGGCTAGATATCAATGGAAAGGCAACACGAAAGAATTCTGATATATTGTAAAAATGGATGAATTTGTTTACTCCTTAATATTCATCCACTCTTATCTACAATGTTAATACTAATTTACAACATTTCTTTCGTTATTTCAAGCTTATTTATGTTAAATTAAATCAACATTTTGTCCTTGCAAAAAAGAACTATATATATATAGCAGATATTGTAAATTTAAGAATAAACAATGATTGAAAATAAATCATATACATATGTCCTTGAATGATGTCCATCAAAGAACACAATGCATTGTATGTTATATAAAATTTTTAAGTGCTTTGTACCTTATGATTTTTCTGTTGGTACATGTTCACTTAAATACATAAAATAAAGTATCATAAAGTTCATTACAATGATTCTTCTAATATGCTATAGTATATACAATAGTATAAGTACATTCTGTAATTACATACAATACTATAATCAAATGAAGTCTAGTTTCTTTTTATGAAATTGATCTACATTTATTAACAGATCTTACAACATATTGGAGAGCGTACTGTTATTAATATAAATGCAGTGAGATGATTTACAGAGAGAGAACAAAATGCTCTATGATACATATATTTATGAAAATATTTTATATCTGCAAATAGTTTCTAAAAACTAGCATCATCTTCTGCATATAGAATTTATAAAACAAAACGATGGGGAAATTTATTAATAACCTATTAATAAGTTGCACACAAATGTTTATCATTTAAGCGAAGTAATTCAGAACGCAAAATTGAAATACATGTCTGACAATTTAAAAGCAAGATTATTTAACCTTTTTTTTTTTTATATATTTTATGTATAAGATTAATATCAATTACATAATGCACAAGATTTTATCATCAATTTTGTTTGTCAATCAAAAAAAACACTTTCATTTTTTACTTTATGCTATATCAAATAATATTTTCAATATATAAATTGAATTTATGCAAAAATTTATTTAAAAAGAAACATTAATTTGTACATTATTAGGTATAGCATAAAATAAAATATATTGAAATAACGAGTTAAGAGAGTAATGACTATGTGCAAAAATAGATTATTCGATAGATATTCCTTTGAAATACAAACTATAATTGAAATCTGTACGCTCAGATAATGCAAAATTATACTAAAACACTCATTTTATATCATTTTTAACATATATATTTTAAATAATCCATCTATAATAAATCCACTAAAATGACATATGTACTTGATATAACACATGTCAGAGCATTTACAATACTCTATTAGTGGAAAATTATTTTCTGTTTTTTTTTTCTTTTTTTTTGTTTTTTTTTTCCTTTTTTTACTTAAAGATGGATAACAGAAAACATATATTCGCAATTCAACATAAAATGTGCGCGTTTAAATTATTATTGTAGAGTTTTAACATAGCCCCAAGAAAAAAGCCACCCAGAAAAAACTAGACGGAGGATAATATATTTTATATATAATTAATTCTTTCAATTTTTCTGTTTTTTAAAAGCTTATATTGAATATTTTGATTAAAATATATTATATTATGCACAAGAGAAAAGTTAGGGATATTAAATTTTTATGTCTTTTTCTCATACAATAATATATGCATGGTATATAATTCTATTTTTAATTTGTTTATTTTTAATTATTTATCATGTGTTTCCATAATTATATCCAATTTCGTCTGTAACAGATTGTCCCTATATATTAATAATACTAGTATTATAACATATTATTTTATAAAAACAAATATTCTTTTTCTTTATGGAGAATATCCGTAACTTTTTTTTCCGCGACTACACTGTCTGTTTACTAAAATATTAATATCTTTAAATCGAATTCTTAAGACATACGTGGATATTACACACATTTTTTCTTTACTTTCTATTTTTACAAAATATATTTGTCTCTCAAATGCTCTGGAGACTAATAAATCATATAAGTAATGTACAATTAGACACTCTTGAGAGAGAGATGATTCAGTACGTGTTGCATTTTCATTCTGAACAATCTATTCTTTTCTCATTATTTGGCAGTAACAAAAGTATCCAAGACAATGCATAGCACCGATATCTTACGTGAAATTATGTTTTTGCTATAATCTCAAAACTTTTGTGTTCTTTTTTCTTTTCTTTTTCTTTTTTTTTTTTTTTAACACTTGCATCAGCCTTTTTTGTAATTCCTACAATATTGTTCTTTATCTTTATTTTGGTTTGTTTGTTAAAACTTTAAAATGACTCGCGTTAAACGATAAGTAAATATTTGATTTAAAAGAAAGATTATATAGTTTAAGAATGAATTAAAATGATATACTGATGTTTAGGTAAAACTAGTTTTTGTAATCGTTGAAAAATGTGTTGATTTTTGATGCAAGTGTGAATATCCTCTATATGTCTTACCATTTATAGAAATACTATAAACATGGAAAAACTTGCTTAACTTCAAAATAATTACCTCTTGTCGTTTATTAATGATACTCATACTGTCTTTACAGAATATTTTCGCTTACTTGCGAAAGAATAGGAGGATAACGGTGAGTGAAAATCGTGGTACAGAAAGACCTTGTATTTATATAGAACATTTAAAATACTTTTTAAATTCTTATGTTATACCTCAATCATTCTACTTATGGACACCTTCTTCTTATTCTTCTTCTTTTTTCATTGCCCCATATCGCAGATTCAATTCTTGTATATATTCGCATATTATCACGTTGTTCGCTCAAACAATACACTGTTTCATTATCGTTGTTAGGCGTGTGTGTATCAGCGGATATTTAAATAATGAATAGCATCTCGTTTGAGTTATAAAAAGTCAAATACGACAGGCTCACGAAAAATTATCGCCTGCTGTGTCTGATTTCACTTTCTTTTGTGGTGAACTTGCTTGTGAACGTATATCAGGACCAGGTCGTTTTACCTGTGGATTACTTTTTACGGCGGTAGTTGGATCTGCTGATAAAATAATATAAATTTATTTTTTTGATTAGTAATCAAGATAATTTTTCGTACAAAACGTTTGTAATCATCTGATCGAATTGTGAAGTAATTAATGAAAAAATTGTCTTTACTAACCTTGCAACCACCTAACTTGTGTTGCTGGTCCGTATCCTTTATCATTTCTTGCCGCTATTCTAAAGATTATGGCCGGTTTTGTAGTGGTATCCACATGAGCAGCACTTAGAGAACTATTATTCACAGAACAGGAATTATTTGAACCACAATATACTCTAATGAAAGCTAATTGATTTGGTGTTGACACGATCGTTCTTGGTTCTCCTTCATTATTTAATGCTGTACTAGCACTTCTAACTGCCAGATAAACAGAATATTCTAAAATGGGTCCCACGTTACTAGGTGGTGGCTCCCAAGATATTTGAGCACCCTCTGCAGATTTCGAAATTTTTATGGCGCTTGGAGCACCAGGGAATCCCGGAAGACACGTTTTGAATGCAGATACCTGTAATAATAAAAGTATACATATGGTAATTAATCGATTATATAACATAATAGCTAATAACAAAATTTATGTAAATTACCTCGCTCCAGGCACTTTGTCCACAGCTATTCACAGCAGCAACTCTGAACTTGTAAGCAGTTCCAGGTTCAAGAGGTATTTTCGTCCTTCCTTTAAAAATGTCCATTGTCAACGGTTGTGTTATATCTAGTGGCTCATCTCCAGGAAGATAATAATGCTGTACTGTAAAACTTGTTCCCTTTATTACACCCACGTCATACCATTCTGCTTCTTTCTTTTCTTCTTCGTTCTGTAAACGGCGTATACATAAGTATTAATTTCAAAGGTAACAATATACTTAATATATTTAATATGGAAAAAAATATATATATAATGTAAAAAAAAAAAGGGGAAAAACAAGCTCTCACTTGTTCATTTTTAATTTTTACAGGTGGTTCTGCTGATCCTAAAGCAGCAGTAGCTAAAGTAGTCAATGCCGTCGAATCATCTCCGCTCTCTGATCTGTTGCTATGTACTTTTTCTTGTTTTACGTTATCCCTTTTTGTAATGTGCTCATCTTTAACTTCTACTTTTACCGGTGTTATTGGCTTCTGAGAAACGTCCGATTCTTTCAATACGGAAGCTATACCATTAACATTTGATGCCGATACATCAGGAGTCTTATCCCGTTCCATAGATTCATCAGACTCTTCTACTTTTATTTGTAACTCTGTTGGAATAACAGGAGCTACAACATGAACGTTTACATGTGTCTCTTGCAAAGAATTATCTGTAAGCATAGGCTCATCTTCATCGGCTGTATTCTCTATCGGAGAATTTTTTTTCAAAATCTCTCCTCCTTCTGATTCATTTGCATCACTTTTAACATTTTCTGTTTCTTGATTTTCGTCTGGAGAGATATGTGATTGATGTAAAATATTATCTTCGGCTGATATGTGCTCAGACGATAAAGGCTTTTCCTCGGACGAATATGAATCAAAAGTCAAAGTTTTTAATTCATTCTTCGTATCTTGTTCTCTTTTATTGTTTTCTACTGGTTCTACCAATGTAGCAGTTACACTTTCTTCTGGTGTAATTTCTCCAACCGGTTGTTGTTCGTCAGCGATGTCCTGTTTTATTTGCATTTCTTCAGATGCTGCATTAATTTGTATTTCGTTTTCATTTGGTATGTCTGTTTCGTTAGTACTTTCCGTAGATTCCATTTGTACCTCAGTTATTTTTTCTTTCGAATCTATCGCTAATTCTTCGTCAGCGTTGGCAGAAGTAGAACTTTCACATGCCGTTTCTGCGGGAGCTTCTGTTTCTTTAACAGGAGACATTTCCATAGAAATATTTTCTGTAACAGCAGAACCACCAACATCTTGTTCCATCTCTTGAGAATCTGCAGCAGGTTGTTGTTCGTCCTGACTCTCAGGTGTAGGTTCTTCCTCTAAATCGGCTTTATTATTTTCATCTTCAGACAAGACGATATCAGATGGACCATCTACTTGTGGAATTACAAAGTTTCCTTCCCCGTCAACTTGCATAGATTCACCACCTGTCATTTGAGAAACTAAAGCTGCTGCTGTTGTTGCTTCGTTACCATTGCAACTATCCTCTGTCTTTCCATCGCTTTCTGTAACATCATCCGTGGTTACCATGAAAGATAAACCACCAGACGGTTCTTGAACAGGATCTATTAAGCCTGCTTCTGCTGCTAGAGCAGCTAAAGCTGCATCAGTGGTAGCTGGACCATCAGAAGTAGATGCTACAATTTTCAATTATACGCCATAGAATTGTTTCATAAAATGATCCAATTGCTATATTTATATATTATTTTGTTACATATGATACTTACCCAATGAAGCTGATGGTTGTTTTTGCGATGGAACGAAAAGCATTTTACTAGCGTCTATTGTTTCGGATGCACTAGACGTAGTAACTATTGAACTACTTGTGGGCATTAAAGTAACAGTTTTTGCACCTATACCTCCTGACATTTGTAGTGTTACAGGTTTTCCAGAAACTGCAACAGTTTCCTAAAACAGATCAAACGATTAACGATACAAAATGATAAGATATACGTTTATTAAAAATTATTAATATGTAAAATTTGAGATATACTTACAGACGCCTTTTGAATCTGTGGCATTGTAACTATCTGACTTTTTCCAGGATTGAATATTGCTTGAGGATTTCCTTTAGTAGCAATAGTTACGGTCTTTGGTACGCCACCCTGTCCTGGTACTGTTATTGTTATTGGCTTTCCAGTCGTAGCCCCGCCCATTGCCCCAGAAGATACAACGATCATTTTGACTCCTTGTTGATTTGTAACATGATTTGTAGCCGATAAAGGTAAAACGTTCACGGGAGTCGTTAAACTACCAGTCTGACCAGCACCAGCCTGTGAAGTCGTCACAGCTTGTACAGCTCTTAAACTAGATCCTGTCGTAACAACAATAATTTGGTTTGTCCTTCCAACTAAACCACCGTTACCACCAGGTTTCGTAATCATTATTGTTTGTTTCCCGCTTATGTTTTGCCCTTTACTCATTGCTACAATACTGGATGTTTTCATAGTCGTTAATATTTTCGATCCTGCGACGGTATTAGGATTAACTAATCTCAATATTGTAGGACCTTGATTAAGTGGTTTTGCTCCAGTCGCTTGGACTGTTTTCCCAGGGATGAGACTTACTTTAGGCACTGTGGCTACCATACCTTGCCCAGTTTTAAGAAGATGTACAATTTGGGGTTGACCAGATATATTTTGACCTGGTTTCTGCAGTATTATTTGTTTACTCTGTTGTGGCGACGCAGTACGTAGTACCGTTGCTCCAGGTGCAGCAAAACGTATTTGCTGACCCGGTTGAACATTCTTCATCCTAATAGTGTTAGCCGTAGTTTGCGGTATTACGGGTACATTGTTCATACTTATTTTTGGAGTCGCAGCAGCAGCAGCTGCTAATGCTGCAATTCCTGACATAGCAGTAGGTGTTTGACCAGTTACAGTTGTAATAGGAGATGTTTGTTCGGTAGTTGTACTTGCTGCCGAAGTCGCCATAGGTGATCGAATTCTGATGAGATTTCCAGCTACTCTTGGAGTCATAGGATTCGTTACCTTTGGCGTAACTTGCGGTACCTTCTGGGCAGGACTTTGTACAGTCGATTGCACTCTTACTGGAGTTTGAGGTAATGACGATCTAGCAGAAGTTGGAGTCGATGGAAGAGATGCAACGGTCGTAATGGGAGGAGTTGTTACAGGTATAGTTGCAGGTGTTGCGACTGCAGATGTAGTAATTGGTACACTAGTAGGATTGCTAACTGTTGGAAATGTTCCAGTTGAAGTAGGTGGCATATCATATTTCTGAATTTGTAGAATATAATATTGTGCAGATGGAGTAGCAGCCCAACTAACTTCCAACGTTTGAGTGGAAGCCCTGACCAGTTGAACGCGAGAAGGTGCAGGTGGTTTGTTCACTTCAAGATACCAAAGATCTTTACAACAAACCTGTGAATGTGTTTCAAAACACTGTCAATAAAATACCATTTCTTCTGATAATATTCGCAAAAGAACAACTAACCCTAACCTGGTTGTTCCAAGCTTTACGATAACCATCGCGCCCAGACCAAACATATAATCTACTGTGCACACCAACAGCGCAATGTCCGGCACGTGCACGCGGTACATTTTCTTCGAGAGAATCCACCGTCAGTTGTTCCCACGTTAATGTTTCTAAAATAAAAAAAAAATATTATTGTGTATAAATTTACAGAATATATATATATGTATATACATATATATATATATATATAACTCAATTTGAATGACATTCAAATGTTAACTCACCTAAATTTAAACATGCTAATGTACTTGTACATTTCCATTCTTTCTCGTGTGTTGCTACTTTTACATCATCCACCACAAGGGGCACCCATCCCCCAAAAACATACATTCTGTGACCGATTAAAGTAGCAGTATGAAGAGAACGTGGTAGCGGCGTAGGTCCATGTACTACCGGCTTGTTCCATGTCATTGAATCGACATCGAGAAACCATAGATCACCCAAACGACAACCGCTCATACCGCCATAGATCACCAAGCAAGATTTACCTGTTGTACGATCTGTATAAGCAACACCTGTATGCGACTCTCTAGGTGGAGGTGCATGACCATGGGTTTGTGGAACATCCCACGCTGTTGCTCCATTTGGAAGAAGTTCCAACGTATAAAGATCATTTAAATATCTCGGTATATTATTTTTTGGATCTTCACTGTCATTAGCCAAGCCTCCGAATAAGAAGACTCTATTTCCAATAAGAGTAAAACTATGGCCTAGCCGTGGGCAAGGTGGAGGATCATGTTTTGGTGGTTTTGGTTTTAATCTTTTCCATTCCCATCTACTCGCTTGAAGCTCATAGAGTTCATTAGAGTACTTGCCATATTCTACCATTCCACCAAAAACCAATATGCGCGTACCATCAACCACAAATCCATAGGCTGCGCAGCCAGGTGGAATATCGCCTTTGGTTAATGGTACGAACCATTGATTAGTTGCTGTAAAAAGAGATTTTTATTCTATTTAACTACATCTTGCAAAAAGTAATTTATCTAATCTAAGAAAAAATTATTCCATATAAAATATAGCGAGGAGAGAAAATATTTATAATATATTCTCCGAAAAGAATTAAGAGGAAGAAGAAAAAAAAAGAAAAACGAAAGAAAAAAAAAACGAAAAAAGAAAAAAAAATGCGCGCCAGGACAATACGCACGTAACCAGGCGGCAACAGTGATATCGTTTACGTTCGAAATAGGAGTAGGAATATAAAAATGAAAACTAGTGGAAGAGGAGAGGGGTATGTAGTAGTCGAGTGCATACATATGTAGAAAAGGAAAAGAGAAGGAAAGACGAAGCATGAACGTGGAATGATGGGAAACAGCGCAGCACAGCGCAACGCAATGAATCGCAACGCAGCGCAGCGTTGCGTTGCGTTGCGTTGCGTTACGACGTTGCGTTGCGTTGCGTTGCGTGGTGGGGCGGGCGAGACAGCAATGGCTGCTCCCGCGCGTATAAACACGAAAAATGACAGTAGAACTGTAAGCTAGCAATGAAACTATCACGAACTTCGATGAAAAAAAGAAGAAAGAGCATCCGTTTTGAAAAAATTTTCAAATTCATTAATGAGGAACGCATTAAGGGTTGCTAAGCCAGAGATTTTCTTGATTCCGATCGGTTCCGGCCGGTGACCGTCTTGTCAACGAATGCCGCCATCTTGGATCGCGGGAATCGTTAGGATCAGGCGCGCAAGGACGCATAGCAGCGCGAAATTGACTCACCTGTGTTATAGACATGAAGTTCGTCTACTATACCCTCGTTTCCACCGCCAAAAACGACCATAAGATCCTTAATGGCTACCGCCCTATGCCCATGTCTGGGTCTTGGCTGAGGCCCGGTCGGATTTGTGATCCGCTTCCACTTTAACATGGGTGCCGCCATGATGATCGTCGATCACATCATTTTCTCATGCCGCGCGACTATACACACTGTTTCCCCCAGAGCCAACCGAACGTCCCCCGATGGCACCAAAATCGTTTTATCTTTCTTTTATGTTAGAGAGAAAAAAAACTCTTTCTTTTCTTTTTTTTTGTTTTTTTTTTGTTTTCTCCCCTAGACTTCTTATCACTTTCTTATCTGCCGACGAAAAATTCGAAAATTTCTTTGCACCCACGGAAAAAAAACTTGCCGCTTTCGATATTCCCAACACCGTCTCGATACCGTATCTCTTCGAGACTCTAACCTCCCTTACTTCGTGATTTCAGATAAATTTTATATTTATATTACTTCACTTAATTATTATTAACGAAACGGACACTTTGAACGTCTATAAGAATAACGTTACGTCGAATGGAAACTCGGAAGATCGAGAAATTGTGCGTAACGTTAACACGTATACACGGAGGACGCAGAGCGCGTATTTACTCGCACGATGTTTACGGCACTGGTCTCGCGTATTCTAGTGTGCCCGCTTAGCGAACGCCAATGGCTCGGGCGTGTATATACTTTTCACGTTGCACAATCATCCTACTACGAGCTAACAGTAATAACAATCGATAGATTCTTATTCTACAATGATTTCTTGATTCAATGAACCTTCATATTGTCGACTTATACCATTAAGATTTCTTCGGAAACTCCCGTCAAACTGACGAAAAGCGGCGCGCCAAAATTTTCACTATAAGCGAATTGTCACTAAAACCACCCGCGAATACCAATAAGACAACAATCAAAACACGGAGGGGTTCACCGTTAATAGATATGATCGAATAAATTTATTCTAATCAACGATCTGACGGCACGCACAAGCGGCCTCCGTGATCTTCGTCCATCATTGCACAGGACTTGCATTGGTAAAATTACTATTTGTTCTACCAACTGAAATAAATACATAGGGACTTTAGATTTCATCGTAGATACAAACGATTATGAACAAGTTATAGTATACCAAGTGAAATGGTTTTGAAAAGAAATCGTAAAATCGTGAGATAAGATGAAAGTAAGCCTCGATGAATTTTCATTAGGTTATTTTTTATCTCCATAATACTTTTCGATATAATATTTTTCTATAGAAATCCTATAGAATATAAATCCTATAGGGTTTTACGTCATTATTTTTTAGGTTTTCCAATTGATCGTATTTGTATCAAACTTTTATCCGTTTGTAACTTGAATACGATAAGAATTGTTTTCGTATAACATATTCTATTAATTTCTTTTATTTTTAATTCCATTTGTTTACTCTTACCGACAAGTACTTTCCATTGGTCTTTCTGATTTATTCTGTTACATGTCACTAGACTAGTTAAAAATTACTAAATTGAAAATCAGGCTTAAACCGCGGTATTTCAAAGCAAATTTGAATATACGAAATTTATATAATTTAATATCAACAATATATTTGTATAATTTTCTTTCTTACAACGTAATTGTTCTAATATTTTTACTATTAATTAATAATCCAAGAAAAGCTTATATGGAATATATAATAATATAGTTAAAATATATTTCTTCATTTGTCAATATATGTATAATGGTTGATATGAATTACTTCAACAAGTACTTATAGACCATTTATATATTTTCGAAAATTTGAAAAAAAATTCAGCTTTAAGAAGAAATACTTGCGGGCAATAGTTTTCATAACATATTAAATTGAAGTAAATTATACAAATTGTAAAGAGACTACTTTAGAAATCTCAATAATATAAAAATGTTATCTTATAACTACTTCAAGTAATATAATATATTACATATGTATCTTTAATCCAATGCATTCTTTGCCAATTGCTGCAACTTCACAAATTCTGCATAATGAATCTTTATACTGTGGTTGATAACTTGCTCCACAAAGTGGACATTTCACTTCTTGTTTTCCTCTGTAAATTGGTGTGAATGTGCTTGCACATAAAGAGAATGGATTATGTTCATCGTATGCTAATTGATGCTCATCTGTCGGATTCTTATCACATGCCTGAGAGAAAAAAATATAACAATTGAATTTCTTCCAAGTTTTGTCAAGTGTATACATACAGTAATAAATACAAAATTTACCTGTAAAAGTTTCCGAACTTGCTGTGCTAATTCAGGTTTTGGACCAAGTTCAAGCAATCTTCTAGCGAAGGAACCAGCAGTTTTATAATTCTTCAACTTGAAAAACATATTAGCAGCTATTCTTAAAGTTAAAATTTGATGGACCGGTTGTAGATTACAATGAGTAAAATACGCCGCCATTTCACAAATTCGTTTTTGCTCTGCTATTGTATTTTTTGGCAAATTTTTTCTTTCCGTTTCCATTTTTAAACCTAAAATATATTCTCGACATATCTGAATTAGTTGTTGAGCTTCAGCAATATCTTGTCTAGTATCTACAATTAATAATGGAATGCTAAGTAATATTGCTTGGAGTTTTTCTATAGCTTCTGCAAACTTCCCTCCTGTTGTTAATTGATAACAGACTTGAAGTCTTTGAACTAAATCTGTAAGATGTAATCCAACTGCAGGTAAATTACTTTTGGGTGTAGCATCTTTCCAATTTCTTTGAGGATATCCATATAAGGATAATATATTTGGTAAACATGCAAACGATGTCTTGGAACGAGCATACGTACTTAAGAAGAGGGATTGATACGGTGCAAATTCAACTATACCGACTTGATTATTCAACAATCTGAAAGCTGTTTCAAAAGATCCAGCCAATATATGATCTACAGTTAGCTGAGAATTATTGATCCAATGTTGCGTTGGCGACACTCCTCTTGTTGGAAGAGCATAATAACCATCTTCAGATATTGGCATTGCATTTTCAATTTCAGGAGGAAGATCTACATCTTCAACATCCCAGCCTGCAGTTTCTTCACCTTCTACAATAGCGTCTACGTCAATACCTTCTTCATCGTCAATTCCTAACTCTTCGTCGTTGCCCCAACCGTCTGCAACTATGGCAGTATCATCTTCTGGAGCCAAAGCTGCAGCCACTTGGCTCTTGCCACGAGACATCATTGCACCTTCGAAGAATCCTTTTGAAACAGTCAAGAGTGGCCAATTATTTTCAGCTTGTTGAATAGGTACTGGTGGATGGAAATATACAGCTCCTTTTTCAAGAGCTGAAAGTTCATCTTGCATGGAACTATATTGAATGTCATCATCCTCGTTTGAAATTCCATGAATTTTCTCTGTGACATAAGCCAACGATGCTTGTCCCGAGTTCTACAATACAATGGTAAACATAAGCAAATCGCAATACATATATAATATTTTTAGAGGTGATAGGAATTAATATTTATAAGTATACCCTTAGGATCTTTGCTCGTTCGTAAATATCACCAAGTAGTAAACTGCCTTGATACTGTCCAGATACGTCTTTTCGAATTTCTGCGATCTTTATCATTTTACGTAATTTTTCTAAATTGCCAGTAATGAGATAAAGAAATGATAATTTCTCAAAATTCTTGGTTCTTTGATAACACATTTCAACAACTTGATGATTGCCTTGCATTAAAGCAGCTTGTGCTAAACTTTCCCAACACGTTTTTTGATCTAAAGATCTTGCTGCCTCCAAGGCTACTTCAATATTACCACATTCAAGCGCAAGCCCGAATCTTGTCTTTTCATCTTTAACGAAATGTAATGCAACTTCTGGATACCCTTTTTGTTGCAAATATGCTATTATGGATTGACCGACGAGATTTGCTGTACGAACCATATGCAATACTTCTTCGTATTTTCTGTTAATAAGAGCTAATTTGAATTTATATTCTGTTGGATCTATACGTAGGATTCTTGGTCTACATTCTCTGTCAAGGCAATATACTTGATTTCCTTTCACTCTCGTCACATAAATTGGTAAATCCAATGTACGAATAATACCACGATCACCATTATTAATTGCATATTTTATATGATTGCTAGTAGTATATATAAATACTCCAGAATCATCCCAAGCTCCTGATTTTACTCTTGTATTTTCATGAATGGAGCATAGAGATTCTAATCTGCGATTGCAAATATTAACAGTGTGTTTAGCCAATAGAGCAACATGAGACATGTCATTAGACCAAACAACATATCTACATTTTGAAATCTTTACTTCAGCTAAAGTTCTTTTTTGTTGGACATCAAACAGCGTGACTTGGTCTGCATCTCGTAGAACTAACATGCCCGTGCCAGCATAAAATATTTCGTCGCAATTTGGAATCTGTACTTTCTTTGTTACCTCATTTTTTAGATTTTTTATGACCAACTAAAAAAAAAGAAAAATTGTTATTATCATTTAATCTACAAGCGATGTGTACCTTATAGATAAGAAATTGTCATACGGAATATGCTCTATCTAAAACTGCGAAACGATTCCTAGCAACCCAAATGGCAGTAACACCAGAGGCACGTTTCGTATCAGCATCTATATTGGAATCACTTTCACGTGGTATCATATAAAGATCGTAAGTACTATTCTCTATATTAGCCGGCAATCTTGTACATATCAGAACAGCATTTTCAGCTTGATTGTACGACATACTGTACGGAGGTATCTTTCCTGGACTACGAATTTGCATCACAGAGGTATCTTTTGAAGTGGTGAAATCTAATTTGCGAAGGAAACGTTCCTTCACATAGTACAGAAGATTTCCATAGACTGCATAAGCTGGTCGTTCCCTCTCTAATTTAAAGATTATCATACCAGAGTCATGACCAGCTGCAAACAAATTTAAAGTAGGATGTGCAGCGAGTATCCAAAATTTTTCATGTTCTCTTCTAAATGTATGCAAGCATGTACGCTTTGTCATATCCCATACTCTTATGCTTTTATCTTCAGAATTAGATAGAATTAAATCCTGTCTCGGATGGAATAGAACACATGAAACGTTATTATAGTGACCTCTGCAAGTATCTACCTCCCAAGCTTTAGCATCATTCATGCGCCACATCTTAATTTGACGATCATCTGCTCCAGAGACAATTAATGGTAATGTCGGATGGAAATAAGCCCAGTTAACACCTCTGTCATGACCTTCCAAAACATGTTTGACTACAGCATCAGCTTGCCCAAACAGATCTGTAGCCCCAGGATTTTTTAAGTGATCTTCTAAACCACCTGGTCCAGGTGCTACATTTTTTTTACGTAATCCAGATATGTCCCAAACTCTAACAGATTGATCCAATGAAGCTGATACAATGATATCTTCGGTTGGATGAAATTGTGCGCACATTACATAATGATTATGACCAGTTAAAACGCAAATACAAGTACGACTCTGCCAATTCCAGATACGTATAGTCTGGTCATCAGAAGCACTGAGAATCCATGGATACTCTTGATGAAACATTGTAGTTCTAATATAATCCAGGTGGCCTAATAATGTAAAAATACACCTACGTTGCTTATAATTCCATACTTTGATTTTATAATCATCGCCACCAGATACAAACAGAGGTTGTTGACTATGGAAACATATTCCTCTTACAGGTCCATCGTGTTCATCAAATTTATCCAAGAGTGTACACATGCGATAATCCCATAATTGTATAACACCATTGTGTAAACTATAATATAATATACGTCCACATGTATTTTTATTTTATTATTATATTATGTTATTATAAGTATGTAAATAATATATACACGTATATATATAGAAATATATAAATCAAAAAAGTTTTAGATAAATATATAACACCATTGTGTAAACTATAATATAATATACATCCACATATATCTTTCTTTTATTATTATATTATGTTATTATAAGTATGTAAATAATATATACACGTATATATATAGAAATATATATATCAAAAAAGTTTTAGATAAATGATTAAAAAAATAAATAATTACCTAGCAAGAACCCACGGACGTTTTGGATGGAAAGATAAGCCCTTTACTCGAGCTGATTTTGTTTCAAATTTGGTTAACATTTTGTTAATTATAATATAATTACAATAATTTTACAGATGTCAAGAATTCTATAAAGTCACAGGTAACAAGACACGTCATTTACACGTTATTAACTAGAGCGAAGTTATAAATGATATAGATCGTTCTATGTGTACACTCATATGGTTTATTTTGATTACCATATAGCGCCAGTAGAGGGAGATCGAAATATTGAGCATATGCGTATCTGCCTTTTTTGTTCATGACCAATCGAAAATGGCGAAAGTTTATTACGATTTACCAATAATCACGCAATGTCATCACGTGGTACGTATTACGTATATACATCGTATAACCTTAACTTACTTCCGACAAAATCATAAACGTAAAATCTTACATAATTTTATATTAGAATTTTATTATCTGATAAACAATTATCGTTTAAGATTATATGAGATATATTTAAAGAATTTTTATTTTTATTTAATATACATTCTAGATTTGGACTTTCCTATACAGGCAGATAAATATACATGTAATTGTTTGATGCCAAATTGACTATATTGGCTGAACTTCATATAAGAATTTAGATTATTAATTTAATGGTATTTGTAATTTTTGTGAGTTTCTGAAAAAGAAAATTAAATCTTACATATTATCTGATTTTCTTTAAAGTTTCAAATAAACATCATCAATCACAAACTTACTAATTCTCGGGTAATTTAATACATAGAAAAGTACTGACAATCCCACTGCCATTTGGAAAAATGGAGCTATACCAGCACGTTCAGGAAATACATATTTATGTTGCCAACGCCAGAATGCTGTAAAAGAAACAACTTTCATTATCATATTTTATTTATTAGTACATCATATTTTATTTGTTAGTACATATATGTTAACAGTTAAGTTATATAATAAGAATTAAGATTAAGATTATCTAATAAAAGAAAAAAGTTTACTTCGAGAGCACGCTGATGCTATAGCTTGAGGATGAAAATTTCTTCTACGAATCCAAGCTCCAAGTTCACCTAATTTAACGTCACAAAAGGAAGTATCGGCTGAAAAAATGTAATAAAAAATATATATATGTGTGTGTGTATGTGTGTGAACTATATAAAAAAAAATTGGATACATATAAAGAATATATTAGAAGTAATATAAAAAATGATACATACGTTTTCCATAGTAACGTGCTGGATCATAAGGACCATGTTTTGCTCTGTCATATTCAGCGGGATAATCTCCAAAAGCCATGACAAATTCTTGAAAGATTATTTCGATCGAAGACTCGACCCGTCTTGATACAACTACTAAGTAACCAACATACTACTTATATTCATAGAATATATGAATTCTAGAAGTGTAACTTCGATCCAATAATTTTCGTTATCCTATTGGTGGATACTAATAGCCTATCAAAACGCTCCAGAATAGACAAACAATTTTTTTCTTTTTTATTGTAAATATTAATTTTGTCATAATAATTTTTCAACCATTTAAAATTTAGTACATAATTTTTAATTAGCATTAAATATATCAACAAATAAATAATAAAATAAAGTTAGAAATAAATTTAAGATAAAAAAAGTTTTGAGAGATCATGATTTTTATTATAAGAGAATTATAAGGGAATAGGGTATAATAGGTAATAATAAATGCTCAGTTTACACGTATCATAGTATACTATAATTTAATTTACTTATTCAAATTATGTAAAATTTCAAATCCATTGGACCAAGGAATGATTGTTGCTTTTACTTTACAAGTTTCATTATTTTTACATTCATTCAATTTTTTTAAAAGCGGATAATCCATTCTAGGAAATGCTAAATCATTTTCTGACAAACGTAATACCGGGCAGAAATCATTTTTTCCATCTCCAACATATACAATTCTTTTAAAATGAATTCCTGCCTCTGATCTTTCCTTAATGTAATTTTCTAATATGTGACCTTTACATAAATTGACCATGCTTAGTTTACAAAAATCTTGAACATGATACATTTTTATCTGTATCATACCATCGTCAGAAACATGTGCAGGATTTGTAAATACTTTAGTAATTAAATTATCCAATTGTCTACTCTTCAACCATATATCTATTAATAAGGAATTGGAATCACTGATAATAATTATTTCATATCCAAGAGAGTGTAATTCTTTTAAAAGAATATCAAATCCTGGAGTTGGTGATATATTGGTTATAGCTGCTTCTATTTCTTTTAATCCAATTGAATTTTGATGAAGTAATTCAAATATTTTTTTCATATATAACGTCCATCCGTTTGTAAGATATAAATTTTGTACTTCATCAGTTAACTGATCTTCTGACAATAAGTTACGAACCACAAAATCAGTATTGTCATCAACAATTGTATGATCAAAATCAAATGCAATTAGTGTAGGCAAATCCATCTATGAAAAAGTTAAATTATTAACACTTTTAAATCCTATTAATCTATACTGAATTAGTTTACACGTTAATAAATAATTGGAGTTGGGGTTATAATTATGTAAATATCACTAAAAAATTTTGTAGAGATTATCAGATGATTTAAAAAGTTTAATTCATAAATAGTTAAAATTATTATAAGCGTTTTCTTGATTCTTCTCAAAGAAAAATGTTTCAATCTTAGCTTTTTTACTTTTCTTCATATAATTAGCAAACGTATTTAATTCTTTATACGTATGTACCTTTTCGATTAATATGTCGAAGTATTCTCTTTTAATTTAATAGTTTGTTTTATATATTTAGTATCTAGATTAAAATTATAAAGATTAAAGATAAAGAATAACGAAAGTATCACCCAACCCCTACGCGTGAAAAATACGAAGCAACTGGAGGGAAAGTATTTAAAACTGATCATCGATGTTACTTTTTTAATGGTTATGCCAACAATGAGTACAACCGTAATTTTTTGCAGATTTTGATGTACATGATCTCATTTTAAAGAAAAAGCTTTTAATGAGAATATGGCTTTTTCGAATTTTTGAAAAAGTTTTGTATTCTTTGGAAAAAATCGTGTCAAAGAATGATGTTTTTTCGAAAATAGATTATAGGTAAAAATAAAGCTCTTTCAAAAATTCGAAAAAGCCGTACTTTCGCATAAACCTTCACCTACAAAACGAGACCTCGTTTATGAAAATCGATCAAGAATTACATTTGGATTCACTCTTGGCATAAAGGCTGTTTCAGAGATTTTTCATGAAAAAAATTCCCTATAGTGGCGCCTTTTGAATATTGCGACAAAAGAGAAGAAGCTCGTACTGACGCTTCAAACTTTCGTATAAACTCTCGAATAGTGTGTGCTTTGTTTCTTTAAAAAAACGATTGCATTATTTTTTTCTGTGTTTTTCCTTGTAGAAGTAGTCCACTTTATATTATTACAATTACTACTACTACTACAACTACTACTGTAACAACAATAATATATAATATTAAAATATAACAAGAAAAATGATAAGAAGAAGAAGTAGAAGAAATACATTTATATATAAAAATATATAAATCATATACATCCTACATATATGATAACAGTGATTTATAATAACGAAAGAAGAAAGAATATAATTAAAAGAATAACATATAATATAGCCAACTTAGTCGCTGATATTTCACAAGGATATGTCCTTCAGATTGAACGCATTCGCTGTATTACTACGCGTGATAGTTTTTTTTTTTATGCGTATTACAACACATCGAATTTGAATCAGTTATCTTTCGCATTACGACCTCTTTTCTCATACAAGTAAGTTTGAATAATTAATATTTTTCATATACGAGATATACGAATTTTATTCTCGTCTTCATTACCAATCAGTCATGCAAATAATATAACGAAGAAGAAAACATTTAAGCAACTTTGATCAGTGCAACAATTATTGAATCTCAAGTATTCTATTATTTCGTTATTTCATATTAGGATAAATAAAATGAGATTAGAGTAAACGCTATTTTCGATTATTTAACATTTATTTAAGATAAGTATAGCATTACTTGAACTTTACTAGTAATTAACAATTATGTAACGATAATTCCTAACCCTCTGTATAATCGCATAAAAATTACATTAATGCATATTTAAGCCTAATAATATATTATAAACGCTTAAATTTTTAATTCTGTCGAAATAATTTACACTTTTTCTAATTTTATAATTATTTAAACAATCTGCATGTACGTAGAGATGTATGTTCGTAGTGAACTAGTAATTAAACAATAGTACACAAGTTCGAATATTCCAAAGTTGGTATTAAACGATGAACATAAAGTAATCTTAATTGAAAGTTTCAATAATTAAACATTTTGAATTCGCAGTTGTGGGAAAGTGTAATGTTAATAAAAACAAGCTTTTGACTGACTTTGGGGGTTATTGAATCAGTCTTCCTTCGTACACGCAAGAGAAAAGATCGAAGCTCTCTCTTCTTAAAGGGAATAATTTTTAAATTAATACTTCCGATAATTTTAGATGTGTTAAAAAAAAATAAAAGTATGCGATATTAAATAAAATAATATTTAAACAATAGTAAATTTCGTAAAACATTAAATAACACGGAACACTCGTAAACATAAAATAATTTTAATTTATTTCTTTTCGATTTTAAAATTGAATTGACATTCATTGGTTATGTGTGACGACGACAAAGTCGAGCTTTTGAGTGCCCTTGACAATTACTAATTCTGTTTTGTTTCCAATTTCGACGAGTAAACATCGCAGTTCTCGGACCACGCGCTTACTATAAGTAGTAACAAAGAGGTAATGTAAGCACATTATTATATCACTCATTCATACAATATTCTATACGATTTGTTTTGTTTCAGAACGAAATGGCGTAGTGGGGGTACTCTTCCATTCGTGACGACAATATAGACGGACCGGCTTTAACGGTAGGTTCAATTTTGCTTCGAATTGGGACGAGTGCACATTGCAGATCACGTAGCACGCGTTTTCCGTAAGCAGTATCAAAGAGGTAATGTAAGTACATAATTGGATCACACATTCATTCAATAATCTATACGATTTCTATCTTTGTAGAATGAAACGGTGTGGTGGGGATACACTGCCACCTGCAAAGTGATATAAGGCGGTCGCCTTTGACAGTGGGTCAAGTTATGCCACAAATTTCCAGCATTCACATCTCAATCCTCGTGGTATGCACGCCCCGCAAGTAAAAGAAAAGAGTAATGTAATCAAATTAATCGATCACTCATTCATTCAATAATTTATACGATTTCTATCTTTGTAGAATTAAACCGAGTGGTGGGGGTACTGTACCACGTGGGGGAAATATAAGGCGGCCGCCTTTGGCAGTGGGTCCATTCATGCCTCGAATTTCCATCATTCAAATCTCAATCCTTGCGGTACGCACGCTCCGCAAGTAAAAGAGAAAAGTAATGTAATCAAATTAATCGATCACTCATTCATTCAATAATTTATACGATTTCTATCTTTGTAGAATTAAACCGAGTAGTGGGGGTACTGTACCACGTGGGGGAAATATAAGGCGGCCGCCTTTGGCAGTGGGTCCATTCATGCCTCGAATTTCCATCATTCAAATCTCAATCCTTGCGGTACGCACGCTCCGCAAGTAAAAGAGAAGAGTAATGTAAGCACATTAATCGATCACTCATTCATTCAATAATCTATACGATTTCTATCTTTGTAGAATTAAACGGAGTGGTGGGGATACTGTACCACTTGGGGGAAATATAAGGCGGCCGCCTTTGGCAGTGGGTCCATTCATGCCTCGAATTTCCATCATTCAAATCTCAATCCTTGCGGTACGCACGCTCCGCAAGTAAAAGAGAAAAGTAATGTAATCAAATTAATCGATCACTCATTCATTCAATAATTTATACGATTTCTATCTTTGTAGAATTAAACCGAGTGGTGGGGGTACTGTACCACGTGGGGGAAATATAAGGCGGCCGCCTTTGGCAGTGGGTCCATTCATGCCTCGAATTTCCATCATTCAAATCTCAATCCTTGCGGTACGCACGCTCCGCAAGTAAAAGAGAAGAGTAATGTAAGCACATTAATCGATTACTCATTCATTCAATAATCTATACGATTTCTATCTTTGTAGAATTAAACGGAGTGGTGGGGATACTGTACCACTTGGGGGAAATATAAGGCGGCCGCCTTTGGCAGTGGGTCCATTCATGCCTCGAATTTCCATCATTCAAATCTCAATCCTTGCGGTACGCACGCTCCGCAAGTAAAAGAAAAGAGTAATGTAATCAAATTAATCGATCACTCATTCATTCAATAATTTATACGATTTCTATCTTTGTAGAATTAAACGGAGTGGTGGGGATACTGTACCACTTGGGGGAAATATAAGGCGGCCGCCTTTGGCAGTGGGTCCATTCATGCCGCGAATTTCCATCATTCAAATCTCAATCCTTGCGGTACGCACGCTCCGCAAGTAAAAGAAAAGAGTAATGTAATCAAATTAATCGATCACTCATTCATTCAATAATCTATACGATTTCTATCTTTGTAGAATTAAACGGAGTGGTGGGGGTACTGTACCACGTGGGGGAAATATAAGGCGTCCGCCTTTGGCAGTGGATCCATTCATGCCACGAATTTCCATCATTCAAATCTAAATCCTCGTGGTATGCACGCCCCGCAAGTAAAAGAAAAGAGTAATGTAATCAAATTAATCGATCACTCATTCATTCAATAATTTATACGATTTCTATCTTTGTAGAATTAAACCGAGTGGTGGGGGTACTGTACCACTTGGGGGAAATATAAGACGGCCGCCTTTGGCAGTGGGTCCATTCATGCCTCGAATTTCCATCATTCAAATCTCAATCCTTGCGGTACGCACGCTCCGCAAGTAAAAGAGAAGAGTAATGTAAGCACATTAATCGATCACTCATTCATTCAATAATCTATACGATTTCTATCTTTGTAGAATTAAAAGGAGTGGTGGGGATACTGTACCACTTGGGGGAAATATAAGGCGTCCGCCTTTGGCAGTGGATCCATTCATGCCACGAATTTCCATCATTCAAATCTAAATCCTCGTGGTATGCACGCCCCGCAAGTAAAAGAAAAGAGTAATGTAAGCAAATTAATCGATTACTCATTCATTCAATAATCTATACGATTTCTATCTTTGTAGAATTAAACGGAGTGGTGGGGATACTGTACCACTTGGGGGAAATATAAGGCGGCCGCCTTTGGCAGTGGGTCCATTCATGCCTCGAATTTCCATCATTCAAATCTCAATCCTTGCGGTACGCACGCTCCGCAAGTAAAAGAAAAGAGTAATGTAATCAAATTAATCGATCACTCATTCATTCAATAATTTATACGATTTCTATCTTTGTAGAATTAAACGGAGTGGTGGGGATACTGTACCACTTGGGGGAAATATAAGGCGGCCGCCTTTGGCAGTGGGTCCATTCATGCCACGAATTTCCACCAATCACATCTCAATCCTCGCGGTACGCATGCTCTGCAAAGAAAAGAAAAGAGTAATGTAAGCAAATTAATCGATTACTCATTCATTCAATATTTTATACGATTTCTATCTTTGTAGAATTAAGCGGAGTGGTGGGGATACTGTACCACTTGGGGGAAATATAAGGCGGCCGCCTTTGGCAGTGGGTCCATTCATGCCACGAATTTCCACCATTCAAATCTCAATCCTTGCGGTTATTTGACTTTGGATTTAAATGCGAAGTGGGGATACACGGCTTCGAGAGACAACAACAATATCGGGTCTTTGGCCGACCTGTATAGTTCCTGGTTCAGTTGTGCGTTGGACTTTGACCAGTGAACTTAGAAATTTTTGCACGATGCCGAATTCGAGCGAGTATTAACAAAGACTTAAAGTAAGTATATTTTTCTATCATATATTTGTTGAATGATTTATACAGTTTTCATTATAACAATGATACTAATTATTTTGTTTGTATTTTTGTTTCAGAACCTCGTTGCAATCGCGCGCGTTGCAATGATGTAATCGAGTGTTAGTATCGCTAAAATAAATTTATCGCGAAGTAGAAGCAGTGTTTGTTCGTTCGCGTGTCGCGATTTAAACCATAAGTGTTTTTGCATAGACTGCGTGCAATGCAGTCTTTAGAGTCAGTGTTTGTTCGCGTAGTTTTTTTGATTTTTTAACAGTCGCACAGACTGTATTTATAATATATAGTAGAGTTTCGCGAAATAAATTCAGTGACCGTTCGTTAATAAATAACTACCGCGAATTAGAGTCAGTGCATCACTGAAGAGGATCTCGACCAACTTCGATGTCGACCTACCTCATTTTCAACCAACTACAAATCGTCCACCCTCAATTTCGACCTAAATCGCGGTCCAGTGTTTTGGAGCCATCGCAGAACTTCTCAAGTAGTAAGTTAATTTTTAAGTCCCTCCGATCACTCAATCATGTCGAGGACGAAAGGTCCGAATCGGCACGAGTGATTGGTTGTAATTAATAAGTAAAAGAGCTTTGAGTGATCACTAGTAAATTTCTGGATGGCTTTCGAATTTCGTTAGATTTATTAGTTTTTCTCTACGTTTTAGAATAAGGATCGTTAATTATTGTTATCGAATGTTGTATAGTAGTTGTTAATGCAGGAAGCAAACAGGAGGGTGTATGTCAAAAAGTCTCCTACATATTGTGGCTCAAGAGGGCAACTATTAAACTATAGAGTTATTTTCGAAGATTCGACAGAACCTTTCGAAAATGGCTCTTAGTCATATATTAATTTTACTATGTGGTCACTCAAAATGCTCTTATTTAATAATAATGTTGATTTCAGAAACTCGGACGACGTAAAATCCCGGCTTGTCACGAGTTGGCGAATAGAATTATTACATATTTTATTCATTTTTATTAGTAAAATCGAGTTGTAAATTTTTCGTTTCTTTACATTTTCTTTTTTAAAGTTCAATTAAATTTATACTTTGTTATTTTTGTAAAATTAAATTCTATATTCAAATCATTGCTACGAAACATGTAAGACATCATAATTAAGCAGCTATCTCCTCGTGGTGGGACCTGGGTCGGTAGTACTTGCGATATAGTGAAATCTATATTTAAATTATTTCTAAAATCTATAATTAAATTATATATGTTATTTAAAATCTATAACAAAATTGTATATATAATCACATAGCGCAAGTACTACCGAGCGGATGGCTGCGTATTTCAATCTCTTTCCAAAATCTCTTTTCTGACAAATTTCAATTAGAATAATTTAAATTAATTATATTTTAAACTGCTAATCATACTTTAACAGATAAATAGATTGAATATATCAAAATTCTAAATTAATAAAGTTATAAAATTAATACCGAAACGCACAGAAAACTTTTCTATGGCACATATAAAATCCTGTTATTTATATTTATCCATGTTTACTTTTATTACTTATATACTTTTATTAATTATATTAATTATATACTTTTATTAATTATATTGATTATATACTTTTATTAATTATAGATTTTTGATAATTATATTGATTATATACTTTTATTTATTATATTTATTACTTTTATTAACTATTATTAATTATTAGTCTTGGGTGGGACCCTTGGGAGGGGCCCTCGGGTGTGGGCCTTAGGCGGGTTTCGTTCTTTCGCTAGGGAAAAATTGAACTCAATTATGTTACTCTGTCGAGTTAACCATTCTTCGAGATACACATTCATCGTTCGAAATTCTACTTTTCTCACTCGCATTTCCGCAAATACTCTCAGTTTCTTTTCTCCTTTATCTCTTCTTCCTTCTTTTCCTCTTTTCTTTTTATTCTTTTTGATCATCTTTTGATACTGTCTTTCTGTTTCAGATTAGATCATCGAGGGAGCCATCATCTAGGGAGCCATCATCGAGGGACCGACCATCGTGAAATTAAATTTTTACAGGAAAGTATTTGAATGTAAATGTCTTTTTGCATATAATTTTACATGTAATTTAACATATAATTTTTGTTCTTAGATTTAATTTTTATTGTCTTTTAAATATTTGCTTTAATATTGAATTTTACTATTATTTTAATTCTTCTTTTAAATTTATGTCTTCTTTAATTCTTTTTCTGTTTCAGATTAGGTGACCGAGAGACCGATCATCGTGAAACTAAATTTTTACAGGAATGTATTTCAATGTAAATGTCTTCTTGTATATAATTTTTGCCATTATATTTAATTTTTATCTTTTTAGCTTTTGTCCTTATATTTAATTTTTATATTTTAATCTTTTCTCTTATATTTAATTTTGTCTTTTTAATTTTTGTTCTTGTGTTTAATTTTTATTGTCTTTTAAATATTTGCTTTAATATTGAATTTTTACTAACTTTTTAATTCTTCTTTTAAATTTATGTTTTCTTTAATTCTTTTTCTGTTTCAGATTAGGTGTCCGAGGGACCGATCATCGTGGGATTTTTACACGGAAGTTAATGGAACCTCTCTGCATATAATTCTTATTATATGCAGGGAGGGTATGTCTCCTTGCTTCCGTACGCGAATGATAGGTAAAACACTCACGCGTGTGACGGCCGGCACACGCGTGGGTGTTCGCGGACGCGAGATAAAGTCCTGCCGAGGACTACGTTTTGATTTTGAAATCGAATTAGACACGACCGGTCGTGTCTCGAGATGTCTGAAGCCGACGGAGTGGACGGTGGAGCAATCTGTAAGCGGGGTTTTATACATCTCCAGTTTGCTGAGAAATCTGAAGCTCCCGAAGCGGAAAGGCATCTCGGATCGCGGATTTTAGAGTAGACTCCCCGTTAGCCCGTGGGTCCCCAGATGCAGCTACCTCCACGCGGTGGGACCTGGGTCGGTAGTACTTGCGATATAGTGAAATCTATGTCTAAATTATTTCTAAAATCTATAATTAAATTATATATGTTATTTAAAATCTATAACAAAATTGTATATATAATCACATAGCGCAAGTACTACCGGGCGGATGGCTGCGTATTTCAATCTTTTTCCAAAATCTGTTTTCTGTCAAATTTCAATTAGAATAATTTAAATTTGTAATTATACTTTAACATATAAATTAAATTGCTCAACATACTTTAACATATAAATAGATTGAATATATTAAAATTCTAAATTAATAAAGTTATAAAATTAATACCGAAACGCACAGAAAATTTTTCTATGAAACTTATGTTCTCTGTCATTCATATTTATACACTTTACTTTTATTACTTATATACTTTTATTAATTATAGATTTTTGATAACTATTGATTATATACTTTTATTTATTATATTCATTATTTTTATTAACTATTATTAATCATTAGTCTCGGGTGGGACCCTTGGGAGGGGCCCTCGGGTGTGGGCCTTAGGCGGGTTTCGTTCTTTCGCTAGGGAAATATTGAACTCAATTATGTTACTGTGATTTTCGTCGAGTTAACCATTCTTCAAGATACACATTCATCGTTCGAAATTCTACTTTTTTCACTCACATTTCCGCAAATACTCTCAGTTTCTTTTCTCTTTTGTCTCTTCTTCCTTCTTTTTCTCTTTTCTTTTTACCCTTTTTGATCATCTTTTGATACTGTCTTTCTGTTTCAGGTTAGATCATCGAGGGAGCTATCATCTAGGGAGCCATCATCGAGGGACCGATCATCGTGAAATTAAATTTTTACAGGAAAGTATTTGAATGTAAATGTCTTTTTGCATATAATTTTACATGTAATTTTACATATAATTTTTGCTATTATATTTAATTTTTATCTTTTTAGTTTTTTTCTTTATATTTAATTGTTATATTTTAATTTTTTCTCTTATATTTAATTTTTGCTCTTATATTTAATTTTTATTGTCTTTTAAATATTTGCTTTAATATTGAATTTTTACTAACTTTTTAATTCTTCTTTTAAATTTATGTTTTCTTTAATTCTTTTTCTGTTTCAGATTAGGTTACCGAGGGACCGATCATCGTGGGATTTTTACACGGAAGTTAATGGAACCTCTCTGCATATAATTCTTATTATATGCAGGGAGGGTATGTCTCCTTGCTTCCGTACGCGAATGATAGGTAAAACACTCACGCGTGTGACGGCCGGCACACGCGTGGGTGTTCGCGGACGCGAGATAAAGTCCTGCCGAGGACTACGTTTTGATTTTGAAATCGAATTAGACACGACCGGTCGTGTCTCGAGATGTCTGAAGCCGACGGAGTGGAGGGTGGAGCAATCTGTAAGCGGGGTTTTATACATCTCCAGTTTGCTGAGAAATCTGAAGCTCCCGAAGCGGAAAGGCATCTCGGATCGCGGATTGTAGAGTAGAGTCCCCGTTAGCCCGTGGGTCCCCAAATGCAGCTACCTCCACGCGGTGGGACCTGGGTCGGTAATACTTGCGATATATCGAAATCTATGTCTTAATTATATTTAAAGTCTGTAACTAAATTATACATATAATTTTAAAACGCAAGTATTACCGGGCGGATGGCTGCATATTTCTATATTTTTACAATATCTCTAAGTTCAATTAACTGTTAAATTGATTACATTTTGAATTGTTAGTTATACTTAATACACAGATAAATAAATTTGAATATAACAAAATTTTTAATTAATTTTCTAAGAGAACGCATAGAAATCTTTTCTGTCGTCTTTATGTTTATTATCATTTCTATTTATTCTTATTTACTTTTATTAATTATATACTTTTATTAATTATTCGAATTATTTACTTTTATTTCTTATATTAGTTATTTTTGAGAACGTTTAATTCTTGTTTGTCTCGTGTGGACTTTTGGCCGGTTTACTGTTTCAGTATCTTTGCAGTGCTATTTTTCTCTTCTTCTTTCTTTACTTTTTCTCTTTTTTCTCTTTTTTCCTTTTTTTTCTCCTCTTCTTCTTTAACTGTTGCCAAGGACTCATATAACACTGGGCAAATAGTTGCATATTTCAATGTTGTTTCTATAACAGAGAAATATTTTATTTTAAAATTAAATTGTGAAGTGGGGATAATTTTCTTTGTGAAAACAAAATCGGACCTCTGAACGACTTTGACAGTTACTAGTTTAGTTCAGTTGTGCGTTGGACTTCGACCAGTGAACTTAGAAATTTTAGCGGATGCCATTCGTGCAAGTATTAACGAACAGTTAATTCAAATATATAACAGCTTATTTGATTTTGGACTTAAATGCGAAGTGGGGATACATGGCTTCGAGAGACGACAACAATATCGGGTCTTTGGCCGACCTGTATAGTTCCTGGTTCAGTTGTGCGTTGGACTTTGACCAGTGAACTTAGAAATTTTCGCACCTTTGGGGGACTTTGAAAATCTATCTCCTCGTGTGGACTTAGAAATTTTCGCACGATGCCGAATTCGAGCGAGTATTAACGAAGACTTAAAGTAAGTATATTTTTCTATCATATATTTGTTGAATGATTTATACAGTTTTCATTATAACAATGATACTAATTATTTCGTTTGTATTTTTGTTTCAGAACCTCGTTGCAATCGCGCGCGTTGCAATGATGTAATCGAGTGTTAGTATCGCTAAAATAAATTTATCGCGAAGTAGAAGCAGTGTTTGTTCGTTCGCGTGTCGCGATTTAAACCATAAGTGTTTTTGCATAGACTGCGTGCAATGCAGTCTTTAGAGTCAGTGTTTGTTCGCGTAGTTTTTTTGATTTTTTAACAGTCGCACAGACTGTATTTATAATATATAGTAGAGTTTCGCGAAATAAATTCAGTGACCGTTCGTTAATAAATAACTACCGCGAATTAGAGTCAGTGCATCACTGAAGAGGATCTCGACCAACTTCGATGTCGACCTACCTCATTTTCAACCAACTACAAATCGTCCACCCTCAATTTCGACCTAAATCGCGGTCCAGTGTTTTGGAGCCATCGCAGAACTTCTCAAGTAGTAAGTTAATTTTTAAGTCCCTCCGATCACTCAATCATGTCGAGGACGAAAGGTCCGAATCGGCACGAGTGATTGGTTGTATTTTATAATAAAGGAGCATTGAGTGACCACGAGTAAATTTCTTCGGAGATTTACTCGTGAATGGTTCGTTATTTTTTTATTTATTTATTAGATCAGGATAGAGTCTTCTTGCTTAAACGCGTTAACAATAATTATTTGAAATTTTAAATATTTGAATGCATTTTTAAATAATTTTGTCCCGCGAGAATAGTACAAAAATCGCGATATTCGTGAATTTTAATAATAAGTAAGCAAGAAGACATTCGCGATGGATGGTTTCTGGATTACAAGCGAGATTGTATAATTTATTTTCTAATAATTAGAATAATCGCTTGTAAGAAGGAGCATCCAACGATTTTTCATTACATTCTTAGATAAAGATTAATCAATTTCATTAATAAAAGAAAAGTCTCAGTAGAGTCATTGCTTTTGAAAGAGTAAAGTAGAGTAGAGTCATTGCTTTTGAAAGAATAGAGTAGAGAATAGACAAAGAGACTTGTAAAATCACAACGCGTAGAACATAGAACAAGTTAATCGATTTTTAGCTTAGGATTTTCAGCAATTAATATATTAATTCTCGTTTCTCTACCGATGCTTTCTCGATTTTTCGTTTCAGGATTGGTTTAGAATTGCGTTAGATTTGTTAGTTTCCTTCGACGTTTTAGAATAAGAGATAGTTCTAGTTTCTTGGCGATAGTTGACGATAGTACAAATGTTCTATAGTAGTTGTTAGGGCACGAAGCAAAGAAGAGGCTATATGCCGAAGAGGCCCCCACAAATCGTGGCTCAAGAGGGCAACTATTAAACTATAGAGTTATTTTCGAAGTTTCGACAGAACACTTCGAGAATAACTCTTAGTCATATTTTAATTATACCATGTTGTCACTCAGAATGCTCTTATATAATAATATTATAATTTTCAGAAACTAAGAAGATCTATTCATTCCGTGTCCCATCTCACAGTGCCACGCGTTTGCGAATAGAAGTTTTACGTATTTTATACATCGTTATTATTAAAGCCGAGTGATAAATTTTTCCCATACTTTTTTTCTAAAGATCAATTAAATCCGTAATTTTATTTTTATAAAATTAAGTTTCAATATAAAGTAATAATTTCGGAACGTATAAAATATGGCAATTGTGAGGACCACTGAAAGTACACTGAATAAAAGTGCACATGGGAATGAAACAAGAACATTGAAATACATAGCATATTCTTGTCTCGCTTTTACAGGAAAGATACCTAATAGGATTCCAGTATTACCCAGCATATGGCTGTATATCGTAGATTGAACAATTATTTTAAACAGTTGATTAAATTGTTCATTAACTCCTCTATCTTCTCTCGGGTGGGACCCTTGGGAGGGGCCCTCGGGTGTGGGCCTTAGGCGGGTTTCGTTCTTTTACTGAAGAAAAATCGAATTCAATTACGATATTCTTATATCTTTATCAACTGGACCGATCTTCAAGGTACACACTCAACGTTCGGAATTCTATTTTTCTCATGCGTACATACGCAAATTTTCCCTTCTTTTTTCCTTTTTCTGTCTGTCTATTCTTTTCCTATTTTCTTTATATCTGTTTCTCATTCTGTTTTATACTTTTTCTGTTTCAGGTTAGATCATCGAGGGACCGATCATCATGAAATTAAATTTTTACAGGGAAGTTTTTGCATATAATTTTATATATAATTTTCGTTCTTATATTTAATTTCTATTATATTTTTAATTTTTGCTTTTGTATTTAACTTTTGTTAACTTTTTAATTTTTGTTTTTATATTTGTTTTATTAACTTTTTAATTTTTTTAATATCTTTTTAATATTTGCTTTTATATTTAATTTTTATTATCTTTTAAATTTTCGATCTTATATTTAGCACTACAATTATTTTTTTTCTGTTTCAGATTAGGTGACTGATCATCGTGGGATATTTACACGGAAGTTAATGGAACCTCTCTGCATATAATGTTGATTATATGCAGGGAGGGTATATCTCCTTGCTTCCGTACGCGAATGATAGGTAAAACACTCACGCGTGTGACGGCCGGCACACGCGTGGGTGTTCGCGGACGCGAGATAAAGTCCTGCCGAGGACTACGTTTTGATTTTGAAATCGAATTAGACACGACCGGTCGTGTCTCGAGATGTCTGAAGCCGACGGAGTGGACGGTGGAGCGATCTGTAAGCGGGGTTTTATACATCTCCAGTTTGCTGAGAAATCTGAAGCTCCCGAAGCGGAAAGGCATCTCGGATCGCGGATTTTAGAGTAGACTCCCCGTTAGCCCGTGGGTCCCCAGATGCAGCTACCTCCACGCGGTGGGACCTGGGTCGGTAGTACTTGCGATATAGTGAAATCTATGTCTAAATTATTTCTAAAATCTATAATTAAATTATATATGTTATTTAAAATCTATAACAAAATTGTATATATAATCACATAGCGCAAGTACTACCGGGCGGATGGCTGCGTATTTCAATCTTTTTCCAAAATCTGTTTTCTGTCAAATTTCAATTAGAATAATTTAAATTTGTAATCATACTTTAACATATAAATTAAATTGCTCATCATACTTTAACATATAAATAGATTGAATATATTAAAATTCTAAATTAATAAAGTTATAAAATTAATACCGAAACGCACAGAAAACTTTTCTATGACACTTATGTTCTCTGTCATTCATATTTATACATCTTTACTTTTATTACTTATATACTTTTATTAATTATAGATTTTTGATAACTTTATTGATTATATACTTTTATTTATTATATTCATTATTTTTATTAACTATTATTAATCATTAGTCTCGGGTGGGACCCTTGGGAGGGGCCCTCGGGTGTGGGCCTTAGGCGGGTTTCGTTCTTTCGCTAGGGAAATATTGAACTCAATTATGTTACTGTGATTTTCGTCGAGTTAACCATTCTTCGAGATACACATTCATCGTTCGAAATTCTACTTTTCTCACTCACACTTCTGCAAATACTCTCAGTTTCTTTTCTCTTTTGTCTCTTCTTCCTTCTTTTTCTCTTTTCTTTTTATCCTTTTTGATCATCTTTTGATACTGTCTTTCTGTTTCAGGTTAGATCATCGAGGGAGCTATCATCTAGGGAGCCATCATCGAGGGACCGATCATCGTGAAATTAAATTTTTACAGGAAAGTATTTGAATGTAAATGTCTTTTTGCATATAACTTTACATGTAATTTTACATATAATTTTTGCTATTATATTTAATTTTTATCTTTTTAGTTTTTTTCTTTATATTTAATTTTTATATTTTAATTTTTTCTCTTATATTTAATTTTTGCTCTTATATTTAATTTTTATTGTCTTTTAAATATTTGCTTTAATATTGAATTTTTACTATTTTTTTAATTCTTCTTTTAAATTTATGTTTTCTTTAATTCTTTTTCTGTTTCAGATTAGGTGACCGAGGGACCGATCATCGTGGGATTTTTACACGGAAGTTAATGGAACCTCTCTGCATATAATTCTTATTATATGCAGGGAGGGTATGTCTCCTTGCTTCCGTACGCGAATGATAGGTAAAACACTCACGCGTGTGACGGCCGGCACACGCGTGGGTGTTCGCGGACGCGAGATAAAGTCCTGCCGAGGACTACGTTTTGATTTTGAAATCGAATTAGACACGACCGGTCGTGTCTCGAGATGTCTGAAGCCGACGGAGTGGAGGGTGGAGCAATCTGTAAGCGGGGTTTTATACATCTCCAGTTTGCTGAGAAATCTGAAGCTCCCGAAGCGGAAAGGCATCTCGGATCGCGGATTGTAGAGTAGACTCCCCGTTAGCCCGTGGGTCCCCAGATGCAGCTACCTCCACGCGGTGGGACCTGGGTCGGTAGTACTTGCGATATATTGAAATCTGTCAAATTGTTTCTAAAATCTTTAATTAAATTATATATGTTATCTAAAATCTATAATGAAATTGTATATACAATCATATAGCGCAAGTACTACCGGGCGAATGGCTGCATATTTCAATCTCTTTCCAAAATCTCTTTTCTGACAAATTTCAATTAGAATAATTTAAATTAATTATATTTTAAATTGCTAATCATACTTTAACAGATAAATAGATTGAATATATCAAAAGTTTAAATTAATATTGTTATAAAATTAATACCGAAACGGACAGAAAACTTTTCTATAACACATATGTTCTCTGTCATTTATATTTATCCATGTTTACTTTTATTACTTATATACTTTTATTAATTATAGATTTTTGATAATTATATTGATTATATACTTTTATTTATTATATTTATTACTTTTATTAACTATTATTAATTATTAGTCTTGGGTGGGACCCTTGGGAGGGGCCCTCGGGTGTGGGCCTTAGGCGGGTTTCGTTCTTTCGCTAGGGAAAAATTGAACTCAATTATGTTACTCTGTCGAGTTAACCATTCTTCGAGATACACATTCATCGTTCGAAATTCTACTTTTTTCACTCACATTTCCGCAAATACTCTCAGTTTCTTTTCTCTTTTGTCTCTTCTTCCTTCTTTTTCTCTTTTCTTTTTACCCTTTTTGATCATCTTTTGATACTGTCTTTCTGTTTCAGGTTAGATCATCGAGGGAGCCATCATCGAGGGACCGATCATCGTGAAATTAAATTTTTACAGGAAAGTATTTGAATGTAAATGTCTTTTTGCATATAATTTTACATGTAATTTTACATATTATTTTTGCTATTATATTTAATTTTTATCTTTTTAGTTTTTTTCTTTATATTTAATTTTTATATTTTAATTTTTTCTCTTATATTTAATTTTTGCTCTTATATTTAATTTTTATTGTCTTTTAAATATTTGCTTTAATATTGAATTTTTACTAACTTTTTAATTCTTCTTTTAAATTTATGTTTTCTTTAATTCTTTTTCTGTTTCAGATTAGGTGTCCGAGGGACCGATCATCGTGGGATTTTTACACGGAAGTTAATGGAACCTCTCTGCATATAATTCTTATTATATGCAGGGAGGGTATGCCTCCTTGCTTCCGTACGCGAATGATAGGTAAAACACTCACGCGTGTGACGGCCGGCACACGCGTGGGTGTTCGCGGACGCGAGATAAAGTCCTGCCGAGGACTACGTTTTGATTTTGAAATCGAATTAGACACGACCGGTCGTGTCTCGAGATGTCTGAAGCCGACGGAGTGGACGGTGGAGCGATCTGTAAGCGGGGTTTTATACATCTCCAGTTTGCTGAGAAATCTGAAGCTCCCGAAGCGGAAAGGCATCTCGGATCGCGGATTTTAGAGTAGAGTCCCCGTTAGTCCGCGGGTCTCTACTTGCAGCAACCTCCACGCGGTGGGACCTGGGTCGGTAATACTTGCGTTATGTCGTAATCTTATGAGATACAAGTATTACCGAGCGAATGGCTGCACATTTCAAAATCTTTTCCAATATCTTTTCCATGTAATTCTAAGTTACATTTCGCATGGTTTCATACATCTTTTGTATTTTCTACAATAAGTTGACAGTCATTTATATTCATTGTAACGCATAGCTCTATAATGTAATAATTAATCGGGATTAATTATTATGGTTTCTCTCGGGTGGGTCCCATGAGGGGGCTCATGGGCGTGGGCTTCTGTGCGGGTCTCCTTCTTTCTGCATCGAAAAATCAAGCTGGGTTTTTGTACTCTGGTTTTCGTCGATCTTTTATGTTCATCTTTTCTTCCCAATTTCATCTTCTTCGCACGTGCATGTGTTCCATTACATCTTACGGATATTCTTTTCTTTCTTTTCTTTTCTGCTCCATCTTTTTCACGTGTGCGCACGTTCTGGCTTTCCTCTCTTGTCATTTCTTCTCCTTTTCTTTTCTTTCTCTTCTTCTTTTCCTCTTCTTCGCAAATCTCGATATATCCGCGCGGAATACGGGTAGGATAGAAAGAACATTTACGCCTGTGTCGGCGGGCACAGACGTGGTGTTCTCGGGCGCGAATTAAAGTCCTTCGGTAATGGACTTCGTTTGATTGCCAGAACGAATAAATGATCGGTCGTGTGTCGGTTCGTGTGCTGCCGAGCGGTATGGCTTGCTATCCGTAAGCGTGGACTGACCCTCCTCCAGTTAGCTGCCTGAAGTCTTGGTTAGTGCGTGGACGTCGCGAACGCGGATTTAGAATAGAGTCACCGTTATTATAACACTCCCGGGAGTGTTCGGGCGCGATTAAAAGTCCTACCGGGGACTTCGTTTTATAGAACGCCGATTATTTGAACACGCCGATCACGCGAATTTCAGAGTAGAGACCCCGTTAGACCGTGGGTCTCCAACTGCAGCAACCTCCACGCGGTGGGACCTGGGTCGGAAGTACTTGCGTTTCGTCAAATCTTTTGGTGTGCAAGTATTGCCGAGCGAATGGCTGCGTTCTCTAAGACTTATCTAAAATTTCTTCTATATAATTCCAAATTAAATATCGAAGTACGTACGTTTCACATTCTTTTTTACACCTTCCATATATTCGGCAGTAAATACGCAGTCATTTCTATTCATTGAAAGCTGTGTAATAATTGAAATAATTATTCGAGAATAATTATCATAGTTTCTCTCGGGTGGGTCCCTTGGGATGGGCCCTTGGGCGTGGGCTTCTGTGCGGGTCTCCTTCTTTCTGTACCGAAAAATCCAGCTCAATTTCCGTACTCTGACTTCGGTCGAATTCATTTTCTCTTTTCTTTTCTTTTCTATGTCCATCTTTTCATTTCAATTTCATCGTTTTCACACGTGCCTGTGTTATATTATAACTTCCGGATATCCTTTCTTTCTATTCTTCTGAGTTTTGTCGTATTCACGTGCGCGCATATTTCTGTTTTCTTTTCCTCTTTCTCTTCTTCGCGGTTTTCGATCTATCGGCGCAGATCCGATGTATCGTCGAAAGGTTCGTTTCATAATCGATTGCTAGACGCGAATACGGGCAGGATAGGAAGAACACTCATGCCTGTGTCGGCGGGCATAGGCGTGGTGTTCTCGGGCGCGAATAAAAGTCCTACGGTAAAGGACTTCGTTTGATTGCTAAACCGAATAATGACCGGTCGTGTGTCGGTTCGTGTGCTGCCGAGCGGTATGGAATTGCTATCCGTAAGCGTGGACTGATCCTCCTCCTGTTAGCCGCCTGAATTCTCGGTTGGTACGTGGACGCCGCGAACGCGAATTTAGAGTAGAGTCACCGTTATTATAACACTCCCGGGAGTGTTCGGGCGCGATTAAAAGTCCTACCGGGGACTTCGTTTTATAGAACGCCGATTACTTGATCACGCCGGTCACGCGAATTTTAGAGTAGAGCCCCCGTTTAGCCCGTGGGTCCCCAGATGCAGCAACCTCCAAGTGGTGGGACCTGGGTCGGTAGTACTTGCGATATATTGAAATTTATGTTGAAATTATACTTAGGAAGATATTAAATCGCAAGTACTACCGAGCGAATGGCTGCATATTTTTATATGTTTCTAAAGTATTTTTCTTTTCGCTTTTAAGTATACATTAGAGTATCTACATTTTACGTTGTTAATCATACTGTTGTTATATGCTATGTATATTGCTGTGTATAATTCGATACTGTTTTATAATTCGATGATTATTACTCGATTAGTAGCAGTTATTTATATACGTGTGTGGATATATTAATTTATTTCAATCTAACTTACAAGATCATTAGAAAAGATAGCTCCTATCTTGAAAATATTTTTATTATATACAAAAGTTTCTCTCACATACAAACTCCATTATTAGATTACTCTTGAAAACTTTATAATCGAAACAAACTTATACATAGATGTAATAATTGTAGAGTATGTTCAGTGTTTCCTTATTAGTTCATATTTCTGTCGTATCTGTCGCTGTAGTCGCATACGCGACAAGTAATAGGTAGGTTCGCGTATTCTTTAGTCAACGGACGTAAGATTTTAATCGTAGCATTAAAATTGAGTGAAACTGAAACATTGTAAGGGCATTTTGTTAGTTAAATATGATATCTGGAAGATCTGCAGTCACAGGTATTTATTTATATAAATATATTAATATTTTTTTTCTAATTCGTTATTTTCTTTAATTTATACTGAATTCATAGGTTATAACCTCTAAATCTATATATCTTAAGATATTGAGTATATGTTATTTTTTCTATTTATTTAAATAAATGAACCATTATTTAATATAAATTATATTAATATAAATTATTATTAATCATCTGTAAAATTTCAATGAGTATTTCTTTTGCAGAAAATCCTTTGGGGTTTTCTTGGCACGACAGTGCCTGGATCCCAGTACTTAATCCAAGCAATATAATGGATTATTTTTCTGAACGAAGTAATCCTTTTTATGATAGGACATGTAATAACGAAATTGTAAAAATGCAACGTCTAAGTCCCGATCAATTAACGTAAGAATGTAATTTAGAATGGATTTCATTTATAGCGTAATATATATAAGGTTAATAAGTTAAATATATTAAATAAATTATTATTGATTTTTTAAGAAATATGACTGGCTTGGAATATATTCTTCTACACGTTCAAGAACCTATTTTATATGTAATTAGAAAACAACATCGTCATTCTCCTACTTTAGCTGCACCACTTGCAGATTATTATATCATTGCAGGTGTTGTATATCAAGCTCCAGATTTAGCATCAATCGTTAGTTCTAAATTGGTAAGCATTGGCATGAGAGAAAGAGAATATTTCTTCTATAGAACATTCTTTTCTTTAATATATTGCGGTTGCTTCAATACAGCTTTCCACAGTTCATCATTTACAATCTGCATTTGAAGAAGCTAGTTCATGTTCCCGTTATCATCCTAGTAAAGGATATTATTGGGATTTTAAAAATGGAAAATCCATTACTGCTAAGAAAGAAACACCAGTACGTGAAGAACCAAGTTCCTTATTTCAGCGTCAAAGAGTAGATATGTTACTTGGAGAACTTACACGTAAATTTCCTTTACCTGTACCAAAACCAGCACATCAGGCAACAGAAACTAGTAAACATTAATTACTTGAAGCATTAATTAATTGAATCTCTAAAAAAAATTCACAATTTTATAATTCCATATTATTTATCATTTTATAGCTACTGAAATTAAACAAGAAGTGAAGGTTGAAAAAAAGGATATGAAACCACCACCAGAAAAGAAACCAAGAGTAAATTAAAGAGAATATTTTTTTGTAAATCTATAAAAAACATGTACACCATTGTGATATATAAAAACTAGGTAAGTAAAATTCTTTTTTATAAAAATATGGATATATATAATGATAATTGTATTCATAAGTGAAAAAAATAATTTTGTAAAAAATAATTTTGTTTTACATTGAATTGTATAAATACATATTTAAATGTAGGATGAAATCTGATGTATTTCTGTAATTGATATTAAAAATCTGTCTATATAATTTTAATGAAATTGTGTAAAAAAGTTTTTGTTAATATTTTCAGTCTTTATTTAAATTGTTGCATTTTGTCATGGTATTAAAAAGACGCGGGAAATAAATACTATACCTACATGAAAGGGCCCTTACGCAATGGCTCGTTTTACGTTTAATTTCATACGGCACTGTCAATATCATCTCATTAGATATTTGCGCGCATGCGTAGGAATTAATTTATAATATAAAAAATTATGTATTTACGTTTTTGATAGATCTCACATAGAAATGTATTAGTCCAATATATTATATTAAATTATTAGAAATAGATTTGGTAAAGTAGAGCGAAGAATGTGCGACGATAACGTGTGCGATGGTGGCTTAGAAACTAAAATTTGTCAAGATGAAGATTATACTTTCGATGAATTTATCACGAATTTGCAA
Source organism: Vespula vulgaris (assembly GCF_905475345.1). Taxonomy (NCBI): domain Eukaryota; kingdom Metazoa; phylum Arthropoda; class Insecta; order Hymenoptera; family Vespidae; genus Vespula; species Vespula vulgaris. Next base: position 1,168,169 of record NC_066608.1, read on the forward strand.
CATAAGAAGTGTAAAGTGATACAACTGGTACGAAGACAAATACATGAGTTCAGGGATATGCAAGTACGATTTGTTTTTTATCTGTACTATCTATATACATCGATTAATTAACAAAAATAAGGAAGGATAAATATTTCAAATAATTTCAAAATTATATTCTCTCATAACCTTTGACGAAATTAATTTCTATATAAAAAAAGATATTCGATCGATGCTTTGAGCTAATATAAATATAAATGCTATAAGATAATTACATTTTTTCGTACTAATAATAAATAATATAATATTATTATATATAAGTAATATATTAATATTACTTATGAATCAAGTGCCATATATTGTATATTCAACAGATTTTTCCAATTGTAAATAACACGCAAGAAAAAATGTTTCGGTATAGGATGGAAGATCAATCATTTAGAGAAGATCAAACGGAAAAAATGCCAGTGTCCTTATTTCATACGATTTCCAAAACATTGATTTCATCTCAAACCTGGATGGAATACATTTACTCTCGTTTATCTAGCAGATTTGTTTTAGCAACATTGTTTATTGGTACCTTGTTGTTGCTTATAATCTGTAGCAGTTTTCTTAAAGCATTTCTTTGCGGCAATAATCGATTCTATTTAATATTATGTAGATATTTTTATACTAAACGTACAGTATTTTGAACATATTGAATGTTTTTGCCAATTTAGAATTAACATCGCAGCATATCTTTAGAGACAGGACTAATTTATATTATCACATATGTTTTATAAAACATCCAAAAAATCTCAGATCTATTATCTTTTTCTTTGTATATGTATGTTTCTTTGTAATTTTTTATTATTATTTCTTTTTCTTTTTTTTTCTTTTTTTATTCTTTTTTGGCATTTTTTAATCTGGATATAAAGATTATAGCATCCTAATGACGATACCAATCTTACATTTTTTTTATCCAATATTATTATGTCACTTTGTCTTCGTATTATAATAGGTATCATATCATATAAATCGTATTATCACAATATGTACAAAAGATATTATTATTATCAATTTTAACAATGAAATAAGAGTCAAGAAGATTTTCGTTGTAACTTAAAGTTCGTTTTAAATATTCGTTGTGCATTCCAAATAATATAAAAAATTCAAATGATCATTGAATACCAAATAATAAAAGACTTGCAAGACTTGACACAAAATATATTAGACTTGGAATAATACATCACGTGTAGCGTTTAGTTAAATTATGCGATTAGTCATTTTGATGTTCTTCATTAATTATTTCAATATCCACAAATCGCTGTGTAATTGATTTCATTAGGAGATATCTTTCTCACGATTCGATGACATGTGATTCCTCGTCAATATGTTTGAATGATTCTTTAGGCTATGAAATTGGCCATCTTGATATGTTTGTCCTATTTATTCGAAAGATTTTACACACAACTTTCTGGACCAGGTATAGAGTTTGCAATAATAATTTCTTTCATCAAATTACGATCTGCTTTAAAACTGATCGGTTCCCAGGGTCTTGTGGAAAATGGATTTAACTGTAATAAAAAGATTGCAGAGCTTTAATATGATCAACAACAATAATAAAATAAAGTATACAAAAATCTTTATAAAATAATTTAGCGTTAATTTTATAAAGTAGTATATCTAGTTTTAATTTTTGTTTAAATATAAGTTATATATTCAATTCAAACAAATATTTCTCTATCAGTACTTACATTACATCTGTTTGTTTGAAGGCCTTGTTTGTGAATATCGTATGGCGCAAACAATGTGTCTGGTCTTACTGGTAAAAATAATTGTGGTTCACGTTTCATTTTTTCTTGATCTGTATAAAAAATTTGTTTTAATTATAAACAATACAAATAGATATTATCTTTGAAAAGAAAATATCTTCTACAATGATTGTACCTTGTGGTGATTGTATAATATCAGGTTGTTTATTAAGTGCATAATCAGTGACCTGTTTCAAAGTATATTCAACAAAATAGGTATGGTCCCCATGAGTAACGTCAAGCATCGAGTTATTTCTCGAATCTGGGGGAGTTATAATCGGTTGTTTCATGTATGGCTCGATGTGTGCAGGTGATGTGCTACCTCGACGACGATATATCATCATCATTACAAAAAGTACTGCTATTAGACAAGCCATTAGACATCCGATAAGTAGTAAAATTAATGGAATCATACTAACTCCACTATCTAAAAAAGAATTCATTTCCCAAAAATGAATAAATTCTTTCCAATGAAAGATTTGAGTTATAAAACTTTGTTTATGTCGTTCTCTATTAAACATACCTGTGTGCTTTTCCGAATCTCTTAACATAATATCTTCCAATAAAAACACTTCACTTCGACCTTTAGCATTGACAGCATATGCAACTAAATAAAAGTGTGTTGCAGGTAATAGATCTGCAACTGCTATTCGAAAAATTGGAAGGTCGATAGATACGCTAGATACATTGAGACGTAAGTAACCAGATGCTACTTCGTAAGCCTCTAAACGAAATTCTTGAGGAAGTCCACCATTATATCCCGGTACACATTCGACTTCTAATATCTCTGAACTCTGATTTAACGATGCTTTTATAGTACAATTGTTTAAAGGACTTGGCTTCGCTATAACATAACGATCAATGACATTCATAAAAATCTATTTTTAGAATATCCCATTATCAATATTACCTGCAGGAATAACATGATACGTGCATGGTGTTTCTTGTTTACCAATCGCATTCCTACCCCAACATGTTAAAGCTCCGTAATCTCTTTCAGAAACTGGTGTATAAATCAGTTCGCTCATGGTACCATTATTATTATCTAATTTTGCCGGAGCTACTTCAAAATTTTCACCGCTATTATTAAATTCCCAAACAAAATCCACTTCGTTAGGATCTGCATCAACTTCGCATCGAACCTTTACTGATTCTTCCAACGACGCACCAATTACTGTAGGACTTGTTTTACAAACAGGTGCAACTGTAAAACCCCCCAAAAAATTACACGTATATAAATTAAATGAAAAATTTTTAGATTGAAACTTTGATGTTCATTTACTTACACTGTATTCGTAAAGGAACAACAGGGCTTGTAGTTTCTCCACGATCGTTACTGGCAAGGCACGTGTAATTCCCTGCATTGTCACGTCCTATACTTTGAAGTACTAGACTCTGTGTACTCATTATTATCCCAGCTGAATAATTTTGAGTTAATACTGCACCCTAATAAAAAAATATAATCAAAATAAATATTCTCAAATACATTCTTTAGAAAGCAAAATTTAAATCTTTTTCCAAATCGTTTTAACATTTATAAATATTCCACTATTTTTTACATTATGTCTCCATGTTATTTTATGATGTTCTGGATTAGCTCGAACTTTGCATTCAAAATAGACGTCATCACCTTCTTTTATATTTTCTGCTTTCAATGTACTACCCAGATGTAGTTGAACTTTTGGTGGAACTGTAAATAATTCTTATTGATGTTAATTATTTAATGAAATCTATATACGAGACTTGTTTAAATGTACTTACAAACAACGTTTAATTGGAAAAAATCTTCTAAATATGCACCAGGCAATTCCGGATTTTCACCTCGACATTTGAGAATTTGAGAATTGTCATCTGGTATGGGACTGAATATTAACGTACTTAACACTACTGAAGAGTTACCATCGTCCAGTACCTATCCAATTTACGTTTTAACAAATTTATAGATATTTATCATATTGCATAAATGTAATAATAAATAAAAAAAAAAGAAAAGGATTATTGACCTTGACATTTCTAAAGGGAACGTTTCCTTTCAACCATGTAACTCTTGCTCGAGGATGTGATCCTGCAGTTTCACAGCCTATAGAGTAATTCTTGTCTGTTTCTAGGACTGATAGTTTTGACAATATTTTTACGGACAGAGGCTTTACTGAAAAAAAAAAAATATCGTTTATCATTTTTGTATGAATTATATTTATCGAGTTGTTTGAAAAATTATAATGCTGTTTCTTAAAAAGAGGATATTTTTCTTAAATTAGATTCATTTTAATTTCGTATTTCTTGTTGAAGATGGAAAATAATTCGTCACGAATTTTTTCATCGATATCTCGGTATTATTTGTAGATATTGAAATTACTTACAGTAAATATCTAAAAGGACGCTCTTTTCCAAAGGAGGTATCAGATTTGTGTTGGCAGCTCGACATTTGTACATGGTGTTACGATGCTCCCTTCGTAACTGAGGTACAGTCAATTTGCTAACCACGATATTTTGTCCTATTTCTTCTAATCTTCCATCTACTTCCTTCTCATTCACTAACCAGCTTACAATTGGAGTTGGTTTTCCTTTAAAAAAGAGATTATGATCGAGTGTTCCTTGTAAAGTTGCGATAATGTTCCTCATAAAGATATATCGTTATCCTTTAATAAAATAGAAAATAACAATGGAGTACCTCCTCTTACTTCACAGGAGAGACCAAATTCCATACCAACTTGAAAAGGACCAGCAGTCTTATCTACTTCCACTCCAGAACTGTCATAAATGAGAAGTTGATGTGGGGGAACTGTAAAAAAAAAAAAAGAAAATATTCTACGTGATTTTTTTTACATAAAATATTATTTCATATCTTTGAAAATAATGTTAACAAGCAAATATTAACATGATTTATTTATTTTTTGTTAATATGAATTTTTTTATATTATATGTATGTTTAATTATGCATGTCTTACCAATAACTGTTAGATTCACTTGAAAATTTCTCGTCGGTGATTTTTTGAAATCGACTCGACACCTGTATATCCCTTCGTCATCCAACTGAACAGCTTCTAAAGATAGAGCAGCTGGTTTTGTGACTGTCACAAAATAAGCTCTGGGTCCTACTGCATTGCTATCTGACCAATTTAGAGCTTTGTTGAAAGCTCTCCCTCGTACGTCAAAGCTACAAGGATAAATATTTTTTTAAATATGAATTTATTGATTTTTACAAGTATAGATACACTTACCTGTATATCGGCTTCACCGCATAATCTCGGAACCATAGCACCATATAAACGCGATCTTCTCGCGTGGACGGTTCAATGTCACAAGGCAAGCTGGCGGTACGCCCAAGAACGGCACTCACTTCGAAGGTTGCAACTAGAAAAATCAGATAAAACAATAATGAACAATTTATCGAGTAATTTACGTAGAAAACTTTTTAACGTTTTTAAGTATAAAGAATAATTTTGAAGTAGAAAAAGAAGAGCAATTCAAGACGATCAAGTGAAGGAATACTTTTATGATCAACCGTAATCCGCGTATATTTTACTCTTCTATTAGATATTTTTCAAAATTTTTAACGATGAATAATAGTTTGAAATAAAATTAGAATATACAATAATAGCTTCTAATATAACACGGATATATGTCATATAAAACGACACGCAAATAGTCACCTGTTTTCTTATAACGTCGCTTCATCAAATACTAATGTACTAATAACATTGATGCAAAAATGGTGACTTATATTTTTATAATATGATTAAAAAAAGAACTTCGGTATACAGGTGTCCTATTTAACTTAACGAAATATCTTTATTGTTATTGATGACGAAAATATGTCACTTGATAAAATTGATTTGTTTAAAGTGAGGAAATACATTGATATAAAAATTATCTGACATATATAACAGGAGTTACACATGAATTATTATATTCTATACAAGGATACAATGCATGTAACACGAAAGGCATTTCTCGGTATTAATTAGAAAAGGTTTAGCGTTTACCGTAAAAGAAAAAAATTTGTCTTATTTACCTAAATCGTCGTCCTTGTCCCAGTTGCTACTGGCGTGAACGCACACGAGGACGACCGCAAGTATGTAACCGGCGATCACCAATCTCGTAGCGATATCCGTCAGTGTGCCAACTGCCATCCCAATGGGGAATAAAAGTTTCGAGGTGTTTCGTAGACTCAAATCCAGCGCGTGCATAATAGGAGGACACGCCGGACGTTGGTACGGCACCCCTTTATTGTCATTCCACGTTGAGAGGAACCTCTTCCCCTTTCTCCTCCTTCTTCTCGTCCTTCTCTTCGTCGTCCTCCTCCTCTTCCTCTTCCCTAATCAGGTCTAAGGACCTTCGTTATTTTCCTGTTTGATTTCTTTCGCTTCTTTTATTTCTCCCTTTTTTCTTTTTTCGTTTCAAGGATCCTAGGAGGATCCACGTTCCTTCTCACGTTGAAACCACACGAGGCCTGTTTCTTTCTGCCATCCTCCGACGCATTCCGAATTTATTTAAGATTGACAAAAATTTGCCTTTACCCAAAATTTCCTTGGCCCTTCTCCCTCGAGTTTGGAGTTTAGCAATCTGCACCTGCACCCTTTCCTCTCTTATTATACTCCTTGCCCACCCGCTTCCCTCGTTTGCCGATTGTGATAGTAGTAATGTCACGAAGAAACACGCCACGTTGAATGCCACGATAAAAATACCCCACTTTTATAGTTCGATCGTGAAAAAGTGTTCGTCGGCTGACAGGACGATGACAGGGCACGATGATAACGAGAACCACCCTTCCTTATTATCCCCTTATACTTACTCAACAACGTTACTTATAAATATATCGTAACACACACATTAAATAAATCACCGAGGTGAACGATCACTCTAAGAATTCTAAAGAATCTAAGATCTCTCGAGGAAATCGCACGATGCACGCGTTTTCCAGGTGTCGCTAACCCCGACACGTCGATGAGCCGCCGCCACCGCCGCCGCCGCCGCCGCCGCCGATCGATTTTCGGCTAGCAGAGGAGCTTTCGGGATCCTCTCTCTCGACCTTTCTCCTTTTCTCTCTTCTATTTTAACCGTATCTCGTCCGACGATTAGAACGAATTACGACGATATAATGAATGAGTAACGACTACTATCTGTTATATTATATATATATACATATACATGTATATAGATGTATGTATATATATATATATTTATATATTTATATATACATATATATATACAGGCAGAAAATAAAATAGATACTATCACGTCTCGTATCACCTGGGATATTTAATTCGAAGAATCGTCTTCGTTTCGCTATGCGAAGTCCTAGTCGACTGAATAAAAGTGCCGACTTCTGGTCCCTCTGTTGTCGCTTTTTGATGTAGAGGGTGCACAAATATTATACGACATCTGTCGTAGAAAATACTGTACTTTCTTTTTATCAAATTTCATCAGCCAATCTTTTCGAACATAATCTATCCGGTAATGATAGGAAGAAATTTTAGCGAACCGCGAACTCGGTGAATTCTATTTCCGTGCAACAGCTTGCTCTACTCGCAGTAGTCAAGCAACGTTAGGTAAGGACGGTCCGACTAATGGTAATGCTCGACTACTACTCTCAGCTTTATAATCGATTCCCTCTTGCCTCATTTTCATCCACATCCCCACTTTAACTACCCCATTCAAAATGTTACGCATATTCAATCTGAGATTAAAATCATTGTGTAAATTATGTAAAGGTATTGCATAGAGAACTCGACGCTTTATCTTACGTTGACAATGGCATTATATTTTTAAACAGTAGCATTTATAATATACAATTGCGTGACACGTTTTTTGTTTTATTTACTTTTTGTTGTATTATAACTTAAAACAAGTGTTCTTTTCTTTTTTTTTTTATCTTTTTGGTTTCGTTAATATCTCGCAAAGAAAAAAAAATGATCGAGCGAGAAGACTTTTCTTATATTTTGCGTGTTAACATAAAATACACTGATTTCTCAAATATAAAAAAGAAGAAGTATTGTATTAAGGATCATTAGAAATGAAAATGAATCGTATTATTTTTATATTGTCATATCTGACTTTTCAGTTTTTTCTTTCTCTCTCTCTTCTTTTTTTTTTAAAGAGATCTCTTATCACGTCTTGCATTTCTTTTTTTACTTTTTTTACGACACGAATATCAGAGTAATATCGGATTGCGATCAGGCAAAAATTCGAAAAAACACGATTTTTGTCCTTTCATCCTCGGCACAATTTATTATTTATATAGAGACTGTTATAATCATATTATTATTAATATTATACCTATTGGACTATGGCACTTGGTGCAGCTAAAAGTTTACGATCGTGTATTGGACTTAAACATTTAAGGTACTTATTTATTAAAGTTTATCAATCGTCATTATTAATGTTACATATCTGCGTTTATATATATATATATATATATATATATATATATATATATATATATATTTATGGCACACCAAGATAATGTGCTCTAGTCCGTGCATTTCGCTATAATACAATCGATTTATTTCCTTCGGACGCCATTTACCGTGTACGGATGCGATAATATTCTGTGTTGCTATTCGTCGAAGCGAAATTTTTGTATATGATTCGAACAAATATTACGAATTCCACAAATATCATGGATAAATTTAACAACAGGAAATTTATATGTTTTACCGACGTAATTATAATAATATATTGCAACTTCTTTTTATAATACCGCGATCTCACATCCTAAAATTCGATTATTATACTTTCCCTGAACTCTATATGACGTTGCCGAAAGTAATATAAAATAGTATATGTAGCGGTAATATTATACATCGAGTCTTATCTCAGTTTCTTTTCTTATCACGAGAAAAGATTCGTGTAAAGAATGGGGATACTTTTTTTATGAAATACGACTTTTTGAATTATTTCAATAAGTTCTTATGTCACTGTCTTTTTTTTTTTCTTTTCTTTTTTTTATCAATATCGAAAGATGTCATCTAAACTTCTCGATCATTATTTTTTCATTAATCAATGTTCGCGATTAAACAAATTATGAGTCCCGATATTATTTGTCTCTAATAATAATGCTTTTTCATATGTTTTGAGATTTTCTTTTTTTTTCTTTTTTCTTTTTTTTTTTTGGTTTTGTTGTAGTCGAGCAAAACTCGATTATCGTCCGCTGTAAATTCTCTGTAAAAAATAACGTTACTTGATTTTTAATGAAACGTTTCATATAATAATAAGTTGCCTTAATGTCTAACTTATACAATCTAAACGATTTATTATACATCTTAATAGTACAGCTAACTTCTTACGAGAAACGTTTGGTGATAAAGAGTGTTTGTTCTTTTTTTTTTCTTTTCTTTATCACCCTCCCTCCAACCTTTTTTTTTGTTCTCTTTCGAAATGTTTTAAATGATGAGATTGTAATGAGCAATATTAAAGTTATATCTCGTTGATGCAAGATACATTTCTATCGCTTATCTAATTGCATTAATCATAAATCGTATCGTGTTTTTTTCGAGTATAATTCGTTTCTTTTTTCTTTCTTTCTTTTTTTTCATGCGATCATATCAAAAACATTTTTAATTCTAATGTTTCTTGTCTATAGGCCATTTCTTTGAAATTGTCCATTATTTCTTTCTTACACAAATCTGAATTTTATGTTTTACAATTCATTCTCTTATATAGGCAACGAGTACCTCCCTCTTCTCCTTTTTTTGTCCACTTTTTCTCCGATTCTCCAATAAAATATTTTCATTGTGTTAACTTCGTTACAACTATCTTGTCTTCGTCGTAAAATTTTCGTAAGTAATAAAAAAAATTAAAACAGAAAAATAATGAATAAAAAAAAAGAAATTGACGTAACTCTAGTCATTTTGTCCATTTTAATTGCATAATTTAAATCTTTACACTAAAAAAAAAGAAACTTAAAAATATTCTTCGTCATCTTTACATTTTCAGATAGTATTGTAAAATTAAGTTATATTCAAGAAGTATAATCTCTAATTAACGTTAAAAAAAAAATTAGAATAAAAGAACATGTCCCTGTTAATTGTGATCTTTTGCTAATAAATGTTCAATGTTGAGAATCAGAGAGAAGTAGCTATCTCGTTTCGAAACACCCTGTATATTATTATATCCATACATTTGTTAAACAATGTTATTTTAGATATTTACAATTACTGTACACATTTTTCACGATTAATTTAACTTAGCAGAGAGTATATATTTTTTTGACTCGATACACCAAAAAATGGATCCTATATAATATAATAACCAGTACGTGTGTTATTAATATCCAAAAGCGTTGAAATTCTTCATTTATATGAGATATATTAATGTAAAGATATATCGAGTATTTTAATAACTATTAGGAATAAATTGAAAACTATTAATCTGTTTTCTCTTTCTTTTCGTCTCTTTCTCTCTTTCTCTCTATTTATACACACTTGTAAAAAATCGTTGACACGCTAATCATCATTTTCACACCATGAATGAGACTTTGTGACACTGTGACATCACATATAACTTTCTTTGTAAAAATTAATTATGTTTTAATATTATATATATATATATTTTTAGTAATATGTGTGTACGCGCGCGCGCGCGCGTGTGTGTGTAATATATGTGTTCACAGACTGAAAAAACATCAATTATATTTGCAAAGAAATTGTATGTATCTTATATATAAAGATATATTTAACATCATACATGTCTGTGTTAAGGCATGGTACCACAGGGTATTGTCGTTTAACGTAATATCCTTCCTTATTTATAACAAATAAGTTGTAGAAGATATTTAATAAAATTTTCTTTAATGCCAGTTGATTTCTTTCTTGCTAATTGTTAATTTAATGTAAACACTTTAAATTTAATTTCACATGAAATGTATATGTATGCGTGTGTATGTCAAAAAGCAAAGATTTCTTTTTAGTAAATTGTATAATGAGATAATATGCAACATTAGCGAGGATTTTGGAATAAATTCAAAAGAATCAGCATTATCTTTCTACTAATTAAATATTCACAGATAGATATGGTTGAGAGTAAAAACAGCTATAGTCGAAGTATAAAGTTTCGTATATTATTAATGAGCTTACTATGGTTTGTCTTTATTACTATTATTATTATTATTATTATTATTATTATTATTATATTATTAGTATTATTATTAATTTTTTTTTTAATCTTAATGTGAAGTCATTACCTTGCTCATAATACTGTTTCGAATAAAATTACGAGAATTTAGAATACATTGTTAAATGTTTCATTCATTTAAGAGCTTGTGTAGAGTAAGAGAATTACAAATTTTCATATTTATATGTTGTAATTTATAATAATACAAAAATAATAATATAACAGCGCAAATTTCATTTGACATAATCTCTCGGATAAATAAAGAATTCATTCATAACATATAAAAATCGTACGTTTTGTACTCATTTTCACAAAAGTAATTCTAATCGTATAATCATTTACATGGATTATATTCCATCGCGTATTTTTCCAATTAAACAATTTAATATTTTAATATGGATCAAAATGCAGGTTGGGACGGGGGTGGGGACGTGGGCATAAAAGTTAGATTACAAAAATAAAATCGAAATATATGTAACAAGAGAAGAATTACATATTTTTTAACTGATTATTATTATTATCCTTATTAATATTATCATTATCACTATCATTATTGTTATTATTATTATTATTATTATTATCATTATTATTATTATTATTATTATTAATAGAATTATATATTATAACTGACGATATATATAGGAAAAAAAATAAAAACACTTTTAAATATAATGGAAGAGTAAGTTTTAATATATGAAAAGAGAAAGAGATAGTGTTTACAAGTATGAGAAGTAAGCGATTATATATTATATGATCTATAATTTCGAAAGCATATATAATATATCAGACTTTTAGTAGAAATTAGTCTTTAAATAGACGTTTATCTCTAAAAAGAGAGAGAGATCGCAAGAAAAGAAAAAATGACTTTGATAATAATTTATTCGTTCGAGCGATCGTATATAATCAAAAAATACGTAATTTACATCGAAAATATCTTTAAAAAAAAAATTAATAATAATAATTAAAAAAGAAAAGAAACAAGAAAAAGTAAAAGAGTAAAATATATATATATATAACTTTCCTTAGAAATATTTTTCTTCTCTTCTTACAATATAATTATTGTATATATAATTACAGCTATATTACTACGAATATTACGAAGAATTGAAGTACACAAAAAGTAAGAATATACAATAAAAAGAAATGATAATTCATGATCATATATTTTTGTATAATAGCATATAATCAATGCATTATGTATATAATCATATATATATATATATATATATATATATATATATATATATATACATAGATATATATACATATACACACATATATTATATATATATATATATATGTAGATATATGTATATAATGGACAGACTAATATTTACAGAATACGTAGTGGTATCAGCATTCGCGGATTCGTGTTTTGCATAAAATGCCGTGTACGCTTATGTCTATCATCTGGCCTCTACCGCAAAACAAAAACAAATAGCAGCAAACTATGGCAACTAACGTTATAAATGGCAAGTATTTATTGAGAGAAAAAAAAAATAACATTCGCGATGCGAATATCGGTTCTCTGCGTTTGCTACTTTCGGTTCTTCGCTTGGCTTTTGTGTCATTAATGTTACACGCTGCCGCTGGCTCGGAATGGGAGGGTCGGGGTGCTGAGAAAAGCGAAAAAAGGGGATCGAAGAATATATCCTTAATACGCTGAATATCTCATCCCCTTTTAATCTTCTCAAGGATCTTTTGATCCTGCTCTGCTGCTTAATAAGTAACAGCCAAACAAAGCAGCAAACGTTGAGTCCTAACGTAGAGAATATGTATGTGATTTCGATGGACTATACATGTTAAAATGAAATGATACAAAGTTTTTAACAAAAGGTAGAAAAAAAAAAAAAACGAAGAGAAAGAAAAGAATAATAATAATAATAATAATAATAATAATAATAATAATAATAATAATAATAATAATAATTAAAATCGATAAGTAAAATGCAGCTGATACAAGACACTTAACACTTTACGCACTTACATCCTCATTAAAAATAAAACATTATTATACGCGATTCGCATACACAATTAATTCGAAGACACTTTGAAATTCTAGGGCGGAGAGAGGGCGGTGTTAGGAAAAAAAAGGGGTAAGAAATGAAATCGTGTCTTATAATATGACGATCATAATATATTATGCGTTCCAGAAGTGAAATTCATGTATGCGTTTGTATTTTTTTCTTTTTTTCTTTTTTTAAATTTTTTATTTATTTTTTTAAATTTTGTTTTGTTTAACTTTTAACAGAAAGAAAAACAAGAATTATTTATATTATCCTAGTAAAAATGACACGAGAAAGAGATTTGTAACAATAAAATTTCTCTTCTGGATGATTATATATATAGATATATGTACGCATATGATTGATCGATTCCGGGATGATCTTTACATTTTCAAAATATCCAATTGACATTTTGATAGGAATGAAACTTCTATCTAATATCAGCTGAGAGTCCATACGAAGTGTAAAAATAAAAACACAACAGATTCTATAGCTGATTTAAATCTTATCATCTAAAACACATCCAACAACTAAAACAGAAACATTATAATTGTGCTGCAGCCGAATATTTTTCCATTTTCTTTTTTCTTCTACTACTGTGAAGGAATTGTTATTTGTACAAATCTACTAATTATAAATCGTAACTATGCATTTATCTCTTTTAAAGCACGTTGTGTGTGTGTGTGTGTTCGTGTGTGTTTACAGTCGCACATATGTGACACCGCAGTAAATATGCAGAGTGGAAGCCACTGGAAGATATAAAATTAGAATTCGTTTTACTTCTCGAGGTTTCTCTATACGCGGCTGCTGCGTAAAAAAAAAACAATATTTAGAGTAAAAATTACTTAACATCATTGAAACTGTGAGAGAATAGAAATCACAGAAAAGTATATATATCTATTGTCAATACAATAAAATTAAATTTACTTTCTTTTATACATTTATATTAATTTTATTTCACGAACGTTTTTTTATGCTAAAGATTAAAAAGAAACGATAAAAATTTTCCATGAAAATAATAATTTTTATGTATTTTCTTGTTTCCATTTTTTAACTTTGCTTTTTCATACACTCAAGAGCAAATGCTGTATATTAATTAAATTAAAAATAACAAATCTAAATAATAATAATAATAATAATAATAATAATAATAATAATAATAATTCTTTTTTTTTTTGTCAAAATATTGACACAAAAATTAACTAGATAATATTAGTGAAATTATGAATTTTATCGAACTAAAAAAAAAATAATAATAAAAAAAATTAATGTTAAATATGACAAGTATAGATTTATATATTATATTAATTTGTTTGATTTTTTATCACGTAGAATATGCATGTGTTCTTTTTCGTTTCTGTTTCCATTTCTCTGTAGTTTCTTCACTTCAAGTTTCAAGAAAAAATTCACAATTGAACGCTATCCAACAAAATATAACATACCATACAATATATCTCACTCAAGAACATTCAATTTGAAGCTTTTTAAGGCCTATTAATACACGAGCGAAAAATGCCTTTGATATTTTATTTTATCTTATTTTTTTTTTTTTTCAGTGCATATACTTGTTCGATATCATATGTAGTTATACTATGCATAATATGACACCTTAGTACAGTAATACTACAGACCTCTTTAAAGGTCAGTAAATTCAAAGGCAATTTCGACGTGACATTATCCACTTGTTTTTTTTTTCCTTTTCTTAAACAATATACAAAATCACTAAATACAATAATGAATATATATGTTGTACAATTTGGTTGGCCAAACACAATATATATTCTACATTAATGATTTTAATATATATATAATATTTTTTTCTTCTACTTATATTTATATTAAATCGCATAAACGGAGAAGGGTTGCATCTAAAATTATTGCTAATAGGCGCTCGTTTCATACAAAGCAGAGGTTGGCTCTTGACTCGCAATTACAATAATATGATTAGACGTTGTTACTAACATAAAGTTTTTTTTTCTTTTTAAAAAAAGAAGAGAGAAAAAAAAAGAAAGAAAAAACAGATTATTCGTATAAGATACGAGATTATATGTAGATTAAAAACTGCACCTCTCAGACAGTTCATTTTTTCTTACTTGTTGTTTTTGTTAATTGGTAAACACCATTATACACTGTGTTTTAATTTATTATAGTTTAAATATTTTTTCTTTATCTTATTATGCACTTTGCTCTTAGGCAACTTAGGACCATCACAATTTACGATGCAAATGGTGGAATTAAAGGGATGCCATACGCGCCGATATATCACGAAATACATTTTTTTACATTCAAAAATTATTAAAATGTATACATAGGTGTTTATCTCCATTTTGATTATATTCCAGTTGTATATTGTGTTTTTAGATATATCTATTTTGGTATTCTTCATTTTCTTTTCTTTTCTTTTTTTTTCTTGTATCTTTTTCTCTTTCTTGTGAAATTGTGATATCTCGCTTATTTGATAAATTCATAACTAAAGTCGCACTTCATATATCTTATTGACAGTCGATTTAAACTCGCATTTCATATATCTTATTGACAGTCGATTTTCTTCGTAAATGTATTTATCGAGATTTCTTTGAACAGTCTATGGTTTTTTTTATTTTTTCTTTTTTTTTAGTTTCGCAAATTTTAAGTATAATATGTGCACTTCTTCTTTCTTTCTGTTTTGTTTTATACGTTCCTGTATACACTACTATTATTTTGTCAACTGTTGTGCAAATTTTGTTAATATACTTCACGTGTTATAATGTTCATGCTTTCTGGTTTTTAATAGCAAGAGGACCAGTCAATACCGCTATTCTACCGAGTTCCTTACGATGTACATAATTTACATTTTATTCGGCACTATAATATATATATACCGTAGAGATTTTACCATAATATGCCTTTGCACTGTACTGGATTTTTTAACATAGTTCATTAAAACGTCCCAGTAGCAATTTTATTCAATGTCTTCTTCATCAGGGCATATACACACAAATTATCTTTTACACAGTTATCACTGCACTCTTTTCACATAAAATTTAGATAGTAGACACCTTTCTCTCTCTCTTTCTCTCTCTCTCTCTCTCTCCTTCTTTCTCTCTCGTAACGAAGGACACATGGAAAGTTCGGTATTTTTTCCATTTAACTATAAATTAATATTAATTTTATATCATTACACAATGAAATTATTTTGGCGAATTTTGCGTCCTCAATTATTCTGTTCATCGACTTGTAGATTTCATTATGCCACTTGTCACTTTTGATGTATTTCTATTTGTTTTTTTTTATTGCAGAGTTCTCTACTATCTTTCGATGTAAGAAAGAAACAGTGTTCCCATAAATAAAATAAAATGGGGATATACATATACTTATACATACACATATACATATATATGTATATATACATATACACACACACATATATATATATATAATGTAAATTTTTGCATTGTTATACAAGCCGTAATATATAAAACAAGTTTAGACTTTTATTCTCAAAGAAAAAAGAAAGAGAACAAATAAAAACATTAGTAACATGTTAAATATTTAATTTGATATTAGATATTGATAGAAAATATTACTTTCATGATTAATTTAAACTATATGATTTGTTGATAATATGAAAAAATTCTATATGGTAATAACAATGAAAAATGAGAATGATAAAAATCGATATAATATTAACAATTTTAGAAATAACAGTCATTAAATGATGGGAACATGAAAAAAAATTAAGGCCATAATAAAGAACTCAGCAGCGTTACACGCTGCATATGTGCAATAAATTCAACTTACATGTTCAATGTTGTTTGATTATTTAAATTAGTTCAGGTTAATTCCTAGTTAACCATAAGTGTATGTGACTCCATTGGTGCAGCACTATCGTACAATGTATCAGTGTCTTGTGTAGGCTCACCTTGAAGTTGACACTGGTTACTTAATGTACCAGCACCACAGTCGCAAAAGAACCTGTAATTATTAATTCGTTTTTTAAAATTTCTATTCTATACAAATAATTTCACTTTCTGATTATTTATTAACTATAATTACTACAATGTGATAGCTGAAATTTAAAAATGAAAAAATATTTGATATAGGTATTGACATCTTTTTAAATAATCTAAAATTCTATATAAAATTATATCTTACCGATCATGTCTGATAAATTCGACGTCGTGTCCTGCATGGCAAGTTTTTATACAGTTTACACATATTGCATTACGATCTGTAGTGTTGCACGTTTGACAGCGATAAAAGTCATGCATTGGAAAAGACGTATATGATGATATTTTGTACAAACATTGACCATTCCCGACTGCCTTTTCGACAGCATCTTGGTTGTTGAATATTTTATTGCCTAAAAAAAAAAAATGAAGATGTTCGGTTAACGATAGAAAAAAATGTTATTTCACTTTGGTGTAACATTCACATTTTTACTATATTTTACATGCTTACCTCTAGTTGTTGGTTGTACACCACTTGCTAAACATAAACCACCAAATCGATTATTAAAGATCTGATTAAATTCTAATGTTGCAGTAGCATTATTAGTTATTTCAACGCCTGCTGCTAATCCATCAAAAATTCGATTTCTCCTTAATACTGGATGGGATTGTGTAGATATAAGCACTCCAGCTTGCGCATTTCGAAATATATCATTTTCTTCTAAGACACCTGCATTACATGCGACATTTAATATAACAAATTAATAAATTATAATAATTACTATATGACAGTTACCTTTACCACCATTAAATATACAAATTCCTCCATCTCTCCCATCAAATATCTTGTTCCTTTTTAATGTAGGATTACTGTCTGTTTTAATCCATACACCTGCCATGGCATTATCAAAAATTTCATTTTGTTCAAGTAAGCCTAAACCACTATTGTACACGAGAACACCACCGTTTTGTCCGCCCCATATTTTATTTCCACGTATCACTGGATTACTTCCAGTTCTGTTTATAAAAAAAATCGAATCATAATTTATGTGTCGCACATTTAATATTGTTAAAGATTTATAATAATTTTTTATACGATAATTATCTTTTTACCTTATTTGTACTCCTGAATACAAATGATTGAAAATATCATTATCCTCTAGCTTTCCATGCCCGTTATCGTAGAAATAAACCCCAACTTGTTTGCCACTATGAATTCGATTTCTTCTTAAAACTGGAGTTGATCCTGTAGTAATCCAAACTCCTGCTAAAGTATTGGCATAGACTTCGTTTTCCTCTATTAAACCTTGTCCTTTTTCATGTACATATATGCCTCCATGTTGACCATGATGTATTTTATTATGCCTAACTATTGGATCTGAATTTGTTCTGATTTGTATTCCAGCCAAAGCATTACCATAAATATTATTATGTTCTATTAAACCCCTTCCTTCTCCAAATATATACACTCCTCCTTGATGACCATTATAAATTTCATTTCTACGAATTGTTGGATTTGAATTCGAAGTAATCCAAACTCCAGCAAAATTATTGGAGTGAATTTTGTTATCAATAAATTGTCCTAAGCCGTTTTCGTGAACATAAATTCCTCCTGTTTGACCATGATGTATCTCACAATGTACAACTGTTGGATTGGCACCAGCTTTTACTTCAAAACCTGCTATTCTGTTATTATGAATATCATTGGCTTCAAAATATCCAAGACCGTTATCAAATGTAAATATTCCAACATCTCTACCATGATGAATATGGTTCCTTCTCATAATTGGATTTGCATAATTTTTAACCCAAATACCAGCTAATGCATTCCGAGATATTTCATTGTCTTCGTAAGTTCCCTGTGCATAATCAGTAACATAAAGCCCAACATTTTCACAATCTGATATGTCACAGTTCTTTACGACAGGATTAGCGCCAACACCAGATACACAAACAGCTGCTCCCACTATAATAAACAAAACCATTAACTCTTATTGATTCTTTTGTTTCTTTTTCGCATTATATATTGCGTATACTTACCCACACTCGAGCTTCTAATAATGCAGTGATCAACCGTAGGACTACAGTTTTCACCCACTTCCAAACAATAATGTTTATGATGTGGAACTGTACTAGTAACATCTGGAGTAAACTTTAAAGTAAGGTGCCCAGCATATGCACGCTTAGCACCTTCTACAAACATTACAGTAGATTCACTTTCTCTTTCTAATATGACTGATTCTGCCACATTACCAGGAGCTGCTCCAATCAGTGCAACATCACTATCGATTACAAGAAATTCACCTCTGTATGTTCCAGCATGTAAGAATACTAGGTGTTGAGGTGCTTCTTCTATTGTTTGAGAATTACTCCCGCAACAATTTCCTTGAGCACTAGTATTTGCGTTACTCGAGGAATTACTATTGCTGCTTCTGTATTCGTCTACATAATCTAATGCTCCTTGAACCGTATTGAAATACGGCAAATTTCGTCCTTTGAATTTTAAGTCCTGGAAGCCAGGTCTAACATGTACCCCCCTATATAATTGTCTAAAGCTTTCTTTCCATGGATTTGGATAATCGGACTCATCCGGAGAAACAAATTCAAATTTACAAGGTGCTGGATTAAACAAAGGTAGGTCATATTCATATACTTGTTGGTAGAGGGATTTCCATAGTTCTGTGTCATTTGCGATAGCTTGAAAACGTTTACAAACTTGTGAAACTCTGCACAGATCTTGTTCCATTAAATAATTGAATATAGTAAGCAACACTTCGTCTGGTAATTCATATTGTAGATAATGTGCTGCTGTATTTGTATTTGTACCTATTACAAAAAATAGATTTGTCATCATAATTATGTCACATGCAATAGTTAACAATATAATAACGAATATACATTTATTTATGATATATATATATTCATTAATAGAAATTTATAAGCGTACCATCTGCAGAAAGTGAACACGTTCGCCGTGGTCGTTTCCTTGCTGGAAGAGTAAAACTGCCAAGGGTAGCAGCAATACTACTGCCACCCGAGGGAGGTAGTGCAGAACTTGTGCCAGGTGCTGGATCCGGATGAGGTGGACTTTTACGCCTCAAATCATACGGCGAAGAATGTGAATGTGATGGGGAAGGTGAAGGTGCAGCTACACCTGATACACTAGGTGAAGAGCCTCTTCCACCATTACCACCACCACCTCCTGCTCCTGCTCCTCCTCCTCCACCAACACCACCTCCAGTAGGAATCTGATTTGATGCTGGACATGGCAATTCGCATGGCTCGGCTATAATATACCAAATTCATATCACAACTATAAAATATTTATAATTAATATATTACAGAAATTTTTCTTTTCTTTTTAATTATATTTCATGTACATTTAACAATTAGAAATAACATACACTTTCTCATCTTATGTCAATATAATTTCCTTTAAAAGTAATATTTAAAATTATATCAATATGTTATAATTATAACTGTAGTGTTTCCAAAAAAAAAAAAAAATATTTAGAAACGTTTAGTAAATCTAATCTTCTAGGGATTTCCCTAACAATGTATTACTATCCACACACACACACACACGCGCACGCACACACATATATACAGTAACAAACTACTTGTGTATGAAGTACGAATAGACTGAAAAGGTTATGTTTCGAAATAACTGTCAAAATTGACAGCTATTTCGAAATTGATGACGTTTCATAAAATAGGTTAAAATTTGAAAAATTTTTCAATGTTTCATTGTTCGGTCCTCATTAAAAAAAGCTTAAATATTTTATTACATTTTATACTGATTTATTTTATACTTAATCTATATATAAGTATATATATATATGCACACATATAATAAAAAAGAAAATACCGAACAATGTAATGTAATAGATCTAAATACTATGTTAGTCATATATTAATAGCAAGCATTATTTGAGAAGTTAGAGCAGGTTTTTGGAGTGAAAGAAAAGAATAGGATTTATACAAAAAAAATTCAATACTAATTAACGTAAAAAAAGAAAAAAAAACGAAACATAAATGGTTGTATCAACACTTAAAGATTTTATTTCAAAACACATATAATCCATAAAATTTACAAAAATGAAAATATAGAAACCAATAAAGAGATCCATTTTGGTTGATGTTTAAAAATGTTATCAATTACATTAAAATCATAATAGTCATTTGGGAAAGTAGAGCGACATAATGATTTAATGTAAAATATATACGACAATAGTGGTTCATTGAAACAGCTGTGTCCTTTATCTTGCAGCATTTTTACTCGTGATTATTGAATTTTTCTAGATTGTGCATGAGGAAGGCGTTCAGTTTCATACAGCTGTGCGGGTAGTAAATCGACATTACGAAAAGAAAAAGGAAAAAAAAGGTAGAGACAGACAGACAGCGAGAGAGAGAGAGAGAGAGAGAAAGAAAGAAAGAGAGAGAGAGAGAGAGAGAGAGAGAGAGAGAGAGAGAGAGAGAGAGAGAGAGAGAGAGAGAGAGCAAAAAAAGGAAGAAACGGAGAGGAGAGAAAAGAAAAGAGGGGGTGGGGTGAGGCGAGGTGGTAGACAGGACGGACGTACCGGAATAAAAATCAACGATGGTAAAAAAGACAGGAGAGGAAATCGATGATTAAGAGAAAAGGAGAGACGATCGATGAACGATGAAA
This sequence comes from Vespula vulgaris, assembly GCF_905475345.1. Classification (NCBI taxonomy): domain Eukaryota; kingdom Metazoa; phylum Arthropoda; class Insecta; order Hymenoptera; family Vespidae; genus Vespula; species Vespula vulgaris. The sequence goes on from NC_066608.1 coordinate 1,189,656, forward strand.
CTATACGTCGTTAATACTTCAAAACGTCATCCAGTACTCCGATCGGTGCATTCGATAGACCTTTCAACCTATAAAATCGTGTCTGCAATGGACGTGTGTATAAGCAGGAGGGTGATTGTCGTTTACTATGGTCGGCATTTTTAAGCTTATGTTGTTAAACTGAGAGATCTCAAATGAAAGGTAAAGGGTTCATTTGTTCGTTGAAAGTATATTGAAATAGAAAAAGAAAAACATAGAAAAAATGGGTGAAGGTAAAAGGAAGAGCTGAGACAGGTAAGCAGCGAACCGAACTTCGGATGCCTTACCCGAGGTGGTTCTTGAAGGTAGGGGGATTCTGTTAGCTCCTTTTCTTCTTGATCTTCGCACGTAGTTGCGCGATGACGTAAACGATGCGCTTGGCATTTTTTCCGTGCTGACCGAAAGAAAATAATGCGAGAATTGTTAAAATAACTAAACACTAAACAATGGCGACACTTCTACCGAGCCCAGCGGCCATCTTCTCATCGACGGTAGGACTGTCGACTGTAGTATTGGAGCGCCAATCGGATGAATTTCTGTTCTCTCTCTATCTCTCTTTCTCTCTCTCTCTCTCCGTCTCTTTTACTCACTCACTCTTTCTCTCCTCTTCTCTCTTAGTTCTACTCGCGCACTCTCTCTCTCTCTCTCTCTCTCTCTCTCTCTCTCTCCCTCTCACTCCCTCCCTCTCTCTCTCTCTCTCTCTCCCTCTGTCTGTCTTTCTTTCTTCCTCTCTTTCTCCCTTCCCCGTCACTTCTTCCGTCGCCACCCTACACTCCTTCAACCCCTTACCGATCCCCCCTTCCTATACTGTGAATCGCCACCACACAAGCAACCAACATTAGTATGGAGTTATGGAGACCACGGGTCGAAATACCGATTTATCCTGTATCTCCGGAATTTTTTCATGCTTTGTATTATCGGTCGTTTATATCGCGAGTTTGTACGTATGGAATTCTCCTCACAACAGGTATGTAAAATTTGCTTGATCTTTCAAACGTCAAACCGTACTGCCATTTCTCTTGTGGCTCCGAACACGCTTTGCTCTTTAACAGTGTCTCTCGCAGGCAAGCAGGCAGACAACTACGAACGAAAAAGAGAAAATGAGAGTGAGAGAGAAAGAGAACACAAATTCCCCCTTCATTCGGATCTCCCACTCGCGTAGACGCTCGTATTTCTGGACAAGAATGAACTTTGCAGCGCTCGCGGTGGAGACTCCTTAAACTTTCCTTGTTTGTTTTTGGCGGGTTATTTAAAAAGATTTCTCGGCCAGATATCTCTAATTTTACGAATATAATCTCTGTTAAATTGTCATTATTTTTTTTATATAAATTCTCATGTAGCAGTTCTCTTTTTTCGTTTTTTAATTTTCTTTCCAGAATGCGTATTAGTGTATGGTATAGTGCATGTTTAATTAAATCAATGTAAAAATATGTATAAAAGCAAAGTATTAATCTGGTTTTATAAACTGTGAATTATTTAGTACATTTTAAAATAAATATTTAATCAGTATATAATTTATATTAACGGGTGTATTCGAAAAATTTATATTTTCTAATTATTAGTGAAGGGCTTAGATATTTCTGACATAGATTATACGGATATCAGGTTATTCATTACATTATTATATATCTATTTACAGAGAACATCCTTCTACTATAAAAAGAAGATTCTTTAGTGTTTTTATTGTTGCTTTAATTTCACCAATATTTCTATATGTTGGCTTGGACGAGGAGGTTTTCCAAAAAGTAATCATTTTAAATATTATCATTTGGGCCTATATATCAAATAATTTTTTTTTTATTATATAAAAAAAAATAAAAATTATAGGCAACCATTTGGGAATTATTGGGTTTACGATGGTCTGGCCTATTCCAGGCAAGTGTAATACCATTTCTTTTAACAATGATCTTGTTTTTGGGCCCATTGAGTGTACAAATTCTTAATGGTTTTTGGAGATTATATGCTGGTTCGTATTTAAAATGATATATTTTGTAATATCGATATTGATAATGTACAAAATTATTCTTACTTTGTTAGAGCCTATGTATTGGTTAGGAAGTGTACATACATTAATTTGGTGGAGGAATCACATTGTTGCACCACTCTCTGAGGAATGGACTTTTAGAGCTTGCATGTTACCATTACTTTTACAATGTTTTACACAAACTACTGCCATTTTTATATGTCCATTATTCTTTGGAGTAGCACATTTTCATCATGTAGTAGAAAGAATAAAAATGGGTATGGAAATAAAACTTGCTTTATTCATATCTTGTAAGTATTTCTTATGTATGCAATTTAAATCATATAAATATGTAAACATTTTTGAATTAATAAAAACTTGGGGCACATAGGTTTCCAATTTGCATATACTACGTTATTTGGAGCTTATGCTGCATTTCTATTTGTTAAAACAGGTAGATTCACTTATGCTGTTCTACTTATTGGTATTATTCTAATAATATATATATATCATACACTAACCTTTGAATTTTCTTTTTTCTTAGGGCATTTTATAGCTCCTTTCATAGCTCATTCATTTTGCAATCATATGGGATTTCCTGAATTATCAGAAGTTGTGGCATATAAAGATCCTTTGAAAAGGGCAGCTCTATTTTCTTTGTTTGTCATTGGTTTGTTTGCATGGTGTTTTCTATTAACACCAATGACTGATCCAGCAATATATCATAATAATTTATTCTGATATCAAAAGATTTATATGAATCATATTTTGCAAAGTTGTTACGGGTGTTAGACTAATATTTCTATCAGATATCGTATTTGTAACGAAATAATAATTAATCATGTTATATGGCACTGACATATGTTAATACTTAAGATATATGTATAAGGACATACTTGTAGATTACATTATAAAACTTGTTAACATTAAGTTTAATAATGCATATAATATGCATAATGTGATTATACTCAATATAATATCAGTCAGAATAACTATAAAATATCACCGTAGTGCCTGAGAAAATAAAACTTTTACTATAAATTATACGTGCCAATAATATTAGACAAAAAATATGATTTTACCTAATGTTCTTTTAGGGATATAACTTGTAATATATAATTTAATGAGATTTATAATACGTTAGTAGACAATATTGTTCTATAATTATTGCTGGGATTTTATATTTGATATTTTAATGAAGAATTAATTGTTTTTACAAAAATATGTATTGTATTAAGTTTAATTAACATTGATTATATCAAATTTAAAAAACGATACCTTAAAATTTAATTTGGGTACACAACTATATTATATTAATATTATATTTTAATTTGTAATAAACATGTTTAATTCAAAAATCACGTTTATACATATTGTAAAATTTGCAACAATAAAAAATAAGAAGTTTAACATAATTACTATGTGGTCTTACATAATAACTTTCTTATAGATATTGTAAATACAGAAAAATTTTACTTATTTGAGAGTATCTAAGAAATTATTATATACATATATTATTCATTTGTTAAACTTTACATAAACAAAAATTGAAACAGTATTGTGTTATCTCTTATAATATATAAAAAATCATACATACTTTTTTCATCATCACAAAGTATGACAAATATATATCAGCTTTTATGAAATAATAATAATAAAAATTACATTAAGAGAAAAACGTTAACTCATTTATTTAAGCTTCTTACATTTAAACTTTACAAGTCGAAATGTTTTTGTATCTTTATCTAATATATAATCGTAATATTTATTTTTATCACATTTATTGCTGAATTATATTATAATTAGAACTAACAATAAGAAGACAGCAACATTTATTTTATTTCCATCATTGAGTATTACAGATATTTGTCAACAATCTTATTTTTGTTGTAGAGTAAGTTTTGAAATTCCATGAAAATGCAAAACAATTTCTTTTTCTTAAAACATAATCAGTTCTGCACATTATACTGTACAATAAACAGAGAGTTATCAGCCAATGGCTTTGAAATAGGAACTATAGCTATAATTACTTAACTTTCACAACTATAAATAATAAATACATATATATATATATATATATATATATATATATATATATATAAATGCTCATTCATTTGCTAAAATATGTAAAATAGAAAAAGTCATAGAAATTAAGTAACTTAATATAATGATAAAAAATTTTCTTTTTATAAAACCTATTGTTGTTGGCTAGATCCAGCTACTGCCTCAGAGTTATGTGATTGATTAAGAAATAAAACATTACTTGTTTTAATTCGTGCACCTACGCCTGCGAGTGATGGACATGGACTAATACATGGTGTAGAGCAATGACTATTACTTAGATCACATTGATCTAACAATTTCCAAAGTTCTTCTGGCGTTGGTCCACCAGACACATCTGATACTATTATATAATAAAAGCATCAATGTCATATATCTCAATATTTTATTAATATGTCATGAACAAATATGTAAATATAAATACCTTTATCTTGATGAAAGGATGGATCCAAAGCTGTTGTTAAATCCCACATTTGAATAGTGCCATTAGAATGTCCGGTAAATATAAAACGTCTAGGCCTGGAGCCCATTCGACTAGATCCTTCGCATTCGTGAACATAGAAGGAACTAATGATACTACAATCAACTGATTGTATTACACAAACTCTTTTCCCATTTGATGCTAAACGTACGAACAATTGATCGGTTTCAGGTACAACTTTTTGAACAAACACTTGTTCATCATCTTGCTCACCAAATGGACCTATAAATTGAAAATAAAATAAATATTCTATATAAAGTAAATTTGATGTAATAAATAGAACATACCAAAATCATTTCCAGCATAATAACTAACACAGGGTTCAACAGCTTCTAGAGATACTATTTTAAAACTTGCTTCAGGTGTTGATCCAGGTTGTGTAGAAATCATACCACGGAATCTTGTTACAGTCCAAGTCCTTACATGATTGTATTCAGAACAAACAGACACTAAATATTTTTCTGATAATGTTACCTAAAAGTAATAGATAATTTTTATTAAACTTTTAAACTTCTATTTTATTTGTTGAAATTTTATATTAGTTAATACTTAGAAAATTTTCATACTTTTGTTACACTACTTTGATGAACAGTAAATGTTTGAAATAATTGTGGTCCATGCCCAACAGTTTCAGGATGTTGGACAATGACTCTGACACTACCAGATTCTGTACCATATGCAATTTCAATCCAATTTCCACAGAGACCTATAACAAATAAAAAATATAATAAAGATACATACTATAATTTAAACATTTTGAATTATAAATTTGAAGTATAAATTTTCAAATGATTTTGATTTTAGAACAGAATAAAAATTACTGCACAAAATTACAAACAAATAAATACGAAAGTGGTATATACATGTTAAATATTAATGAGTTAGATACAATATGTAATAAAATTAATATGCAGTTGGCAATAAGCATTTTATTATTTTCCCTCCTCCTCTCAGATAGTAAATATGAAACATATAATGAAAGAATCTTAAATGAAATAGAATATATTTATTTTGTAAATAATGATTGAAGAAGAAAATTTAATGATCAAGATAATAATTGGTAACAATATTGGTACAACTGGATGCATAAGGATAGCAGGGTTATAGGTGATTAATATGAAGATAACATATATGTATATATAAAAAAAAAAATAAATATAGTTGCATTAATGTTGCATTAAATGTAAGTTGATATATCTATATGAACGTGTGTATAACATGCACACATATTTGATAAAGCTATTTATTTAAAATTGATCTTATGCTATATTTAATAAATAAAATTAGAATTATCAAATAATAATTATTTTCATTACAATTATAGAGTAATATAATAAAAAATGAAACAAATATATCTATATGAAACAAATAGTAATTTTCATAGTTATACAAAGCTGTGCATTTCTCTATTTAGTGTATCTGTGATTTTATTAAATCTGGAGAGGAAGAGTATGTTTTTCATTTATTCAAACGTTTTTTATGTATGATAAAATAATGAATGTTAAAAAATGGTACTTGGATTATATGTAGAATTGAAAACAAATACTAAATTATAATGACCCATACTTGCCTTGTGCTAATTATCCAGTTGTACGAAATCATGAGGCAAAGCATGTAATAATAAACTCATATTAATATTTGCAAACCATGTGTATATTTGTATGGCTTGATAAAAGGGCCTTGATAAATATTGTAAAAAGTGGAAGGAAAAGTTATTGCTTTTCTCATTATAAGCATAAGCATACACATACATAAAACCTTTGTATATGCATATTAACTTTATTGTTAGTTATAGGATTGATAATATATATTGTAAGGCATGAGACTATTAAAAATTTCATATTAGATACATATAATAATACCACACCAAAATTTTAATGTTAAAACATAATAAAATTTCATTTGATGTATGTGCTAATCAATGAATTCACTCTTAAACTATTACTATTATTAAATATATATCAAAATTTTAAATGCTCTAACTCACTTGTTTTTGGTGTTAGATAGACTGATATGGCTGTAATAGGATCATAACTTGGATCACGATATAATTCACTTACGAGAAGATCGTTATCTTTCATTCTAAGAGGAAATTTTTGCATGTCTGTAACATAAGCAAAAAATCATGTTGCTATTGTAAGAAACTTTATAATATTAAAATACTTAAAACATTTCTTCTGTATTTACCAATATAATAAATAGAACCATTGTTACAACCAAGAAGAAGAAACGTGCCAGCAGTGTCAAATGACAAAATAGGTTCCACATCTTGAATTTGCCAATGATGTGTCATTGCATGCCACACGCCGATCTTTCCAGTTGGTGAAAGAGCAACCAATTGACTACCAATAAAAAATAAATATTCCACACGGACATTCAAATTAAAAGTACCAATATTTGTTTTAATGCCATATTCGGAAACGCTCCATAATCTCACTTGATTTCCATAAGAAATAGCTACCATTTTACCGTCTACTCCACTACCTATCTTTGCATTTATTGCTACTCGTTCGATTATAGATTCAATGTGTGGACTTGTAAATGCATGTTGCCATCCAGATGAATCTTTTAAACGATAACATGTTATAAAATGTGCATAAGCAACAACTATCCAATTATGATGTGCTTTTATAATTTGCACTCTTAAAGGATTTACCCAAGCTGAAACTAAAATATTCAGTAATATAATACCTATCACATATATGTAATATAATTTCTTATTGATATATTCTTACCCTGTTGAGGTCCAAATATAACACCAACATCATTTTTGTACAATTTATTTAAATCTGCCGAATTATTTCGAATATGTCTCAGATCTAAAGATGGAGTTCGTGAATGAGGTAAACCACGTTGAGAAAGTCTATAGTCTAATGATGAATTGCGTACATGAGAAGTTATTGGTCTCTTATGATTTTGTTGTCCTAAAGATATATATAATCTAATTTAATGCTAGTTAAATTGAAACAATAGTAATTAAACAATAGCATATATCTATAATTACCATTTGTATTTTGAGTACAAGGACATGAAGAAGATACTGCCGATTGTGAAGTAGTGGGTGTATCTGTCCTAGGTGTTGAAGTTGTTGTCACAGCTCTACCATGAACAGAGACATCACTGACATTTGGAGGAACTGTTGCTAACTCTTGTAATGGAATACCTTAAAGAAAGAAACATTAAAAATTTAATGAATAATATTTGTTTAATTTATAAAACAGATTGTTTAAGAATATTAACCAGGTGGTGGTAAATAACCAGAGAAAAGCACATCACCACAAGAAGATTGAGTTAAATCTTCGCATAACATTAATCGCTTTACCAATGGTGTAATACCATAATATTCTGCTTCGTGTCTTAAAGAACGAATATCAACATTTTTTAAATTAATATCCTTTGTACGTAAATAATTTAAAATTATAGAAAACATTCGTGGATCTCTATCAATAAATAATGCACCATCTAAATCTTGATGACTTGCAATTCGATTACTCAATAAAGCTGTAAAAAAAGAATCAGGTATCCACGTCAAAGTTTGTTGAGACGTAGAAAACCTGTAATAAATAATATTTAATTTTTATTAGATCATTAAAAATACATATGTAATATAATAAAACATATATAACATACCTAGTTCCTCCTACATTTAAATGTACGATATCACTTCCTAGTGTATAAGATGTAGTCATTTTGAGTATTGATATATATATTCACAATATTCCTCACAATTTAAAACAGTTGATAAAATTTGATAATAAAAGTTAACTTTTCTTCGAAGAGGTTATGAAAATAAAATTCCAATTCATCAAATCCGTTGCAATTACCAACGTCACAAATAAATAATAAATTAAAAAACCACACGTTTATATATCTTTAATATTAAATACTTGATAATAAAAATGCATTATACACAGTTTAATATTTTTTTTCATTATAAAGATATGATTGGCCAATTTTTCTGCACAGTGATAAAAAAGTAAACGTTATTAGACGTACGCCATTTTAAAGCCGTTTGAATTGTGCGCAGCGATGGCGCACTAATATTAAAATCTTATTTGAAAAGTGCTATTATAAGGCTCTTCATCACTTCTCTCAAATTTGGAAAAAGTTTTATTTTGAAATCATTGAAAAAAATCCTGTTAAAAAATGGTTTTTTTTTAAATAATTTATGGATAAGTAAAAAACTTTCGAAAATATTAAAAAAGTAGAATCCTAAATTAAATCTTTGTTTTTAAAATGAGACTTCATTCATCAAAATGGGTCAAAAATTACGTCTGTTCTCATTGTTGGCTGTTTTTCATGTAAATGACTGTTTTTCACATTTTTTACGAAAAAAAAAAAAATTTGCATTGTGGCGCTCTTCGAAATTTGTGGTAAAAAAAAAAAGCTCGTATTCCTTATTTTCACATAAATTCTCGAATATTGTTAAAATTTTAATATTTAAAAATTTTGATTTCGCGGTTTTTGGTTAAGTGTTATGTCAACAAAAACAAACTTTCGACTGACTTTGATTATTACTGGATCAGTCTTCCTTTGTATTCCGATGAGTGAACGTCGAAGCTCTCTCTTCCCGAAGGAAACAACTTCAAAACTTAATACTTTCGGTAATTTTAGATTTATTTAAACAAAATAAAAGTACGCGGAGTTAAATAAGCTAATATTTAAACAATAGTAAATTCGATTAAACATTACATAGCTCGGAACACTCGTTAAATATAAAATAATTTTAATTTATTTTCTTTTCGATTTTAATTTTGAACTGGCGGTTGTTCGCTGTATATTTGAACAGCCTTAATTAATATACGTTAATTTTACATTATTATTTCATAATTACAGCATCAAGAGGCATAAGAGATCTACCTCTACAAGAGATTATATACTACATACCTCGAAATAGGTAAATATAATATTAATACAAGTTTTTATTTACATAAAATTACTATAAGTTTGTTTTCATTTTGTTATATTACGATAATTTTGTAATAACATATTAAGGCTAAAAGGAAAAAGTGGACAATAAAGTATGTTTTGTAAAAGAATGCAAATGTTTGAATAAGAGTATATTTTTTAAAAATTTAAGAAATTTGTATATATTATTTTATATTCCAAATATAAATCTTATTAACTTAAATATGATACTTTTTCATTTACAATGTTAATAATTTGCATTTTTATAACAACAAATTAATTCATTTAATTCTTCTCTAATAAATAAGATATTGTGATTTCTATATAACATTAATATAGTTATATCATACATTATATAAACATATAAACATAGAATATATATTTTGTTTTGGATTATTTTACAGATTTTTTTCACTTATAGAAAAATGTTTCAGACAAAAACATATAATTTTTATTTCTTGTGTATACAAATGGAATTAAATCTTTCAAATTCTATAAATTTTTTAACTCATTTAAAACAACACAACAATAGTATACGAATAAAGATTAAGTATTATATTATTTGAAAATGTTCTTACATATTCATTTAGGTTAAGGATAGTAGTTAAGTTAGTTAAACTAGGCAAGTTTGCGCTTGGAATATTTATTAAAACCAACTGAAACTTTTAATATAAAATTTTTTCCCTAATTATAATGTACAAAAGTATTAGTCTTCTAATGATTTTAGGCTTGATGAATTTATAAATAGTGAAAGAATAAATGTATTGTATATTATGATTATATAATTTGATGTTTTTTAAGTACTTGTTATTATCAATTAACTATTGAATGATCAATAAAAAAAAAAAAAACAGTAATTCGTGTTCAATATCACTTTTACATTGATTCTATTAATATTAAAACTTGTATAATTTTATATGGATTTAAAAATTATATAAGTTTTGTCTAAAACATTTTTTTTTATTAATATATTTTGAATTATTTTATCTCAAAGCCATCAATTTGCACTCTGGTGCAATTTAGATGCCTAAAAGCATACATGAATATAGGTTTATGTATGAATTGAAATAATTTCACATTTGATCTTATAAATTATTGCTGTAATATATATAGTAATAATTTTTTTTCTTTGATGCAATATAAAACTGGAAATATTAAATATATATATCTTATAATAATACTTAAAAATGTTAATTAATTAAGAAAATATCATTAATCGTCAAAATGTTTTTTCAGAAGTTTCCTTATTGTATAACAAAAACAAAGTCTCATAAGATTTACAATTTTAAGATTGACATTATGTAACAAGATTAAATAATTCATTTACATGAAATCTTTGTGTAATATAATACAATCTTATTTTGATCATTACATCATACAAAAATTATGAAACAATGACACAGACTTTAAAGCAGAAGTTAAAATGATAATGCTAATACAATAGCAACATTACTTGTTATAATTATAATTATGATAACAACAACAATAATAATCGTAATTTCGTAAATATTATTAATAATGATGAATTTAAATTATTTAATGATAGAAGCTGGACGGCTGGGAGTAAGGAAAAATATTACATTACATTTAAAAAATTTCTTATAGAACTATTTATGTATATCATAAATAATTAATTTCTTGTTACGTATTGAAATTTCTTTTGGTTATATAGAAAGATTAGTTTTTAATTTTTTAATTAAATAATATACAATATAAATTAGTTTTTCTAAAATTTATACCTTCTCTGCATATCAGTCTATAGTTAATTATGTCTAATGCGTCTTTTTTTTAAACACCAATATATTCTTTACTTTGTCTTGGAATTTTTTATATCACTTTACTATAATTCTTAAGTAGTTCTTTTTACATGATCCATAAATCTATTTTTTAATATATTTATCGAATTATTAATAAGCACTGAATCATCTGTTCATAATATTACGATTTTTTATATTTATAATCTTTACTATGATTAATTTTTTATACTAAACGATTTTTATACATATTAAAATAGAGAATATATATATGGAAGCTTTTCTACAGTTAGGCATTGCAAATATAGACATTTAACTTTTTTGCCAATAATTATCTTTACCAGGTCTTTATATATGTATATGTATATATATATATATATATATATATATATATATATATAATATATTGCACACATGCATGGAGAATCTTAACATTTTATACAAAATCTTGAATTTGTTGCATTTGCTAACTTTTTAACTATCACATGTATAAGCTGCACCTTTTATGCTTTTGAATCTAGGGAAACATCATTTTCAGAACAAAATTTTTCTTTACTCTATGATTAATATTGATATTTGTATTTTATGAAGATATTCTATTCTATTGGCATTTTTTTTGATAGTATATTTATGACAATAATATGGAACCTATTTAATTAATCTTGCTACAGTGATAACAAAATTATGACAAACTTTATATGTAAACTTAAATTTTCTAATCCAAAGCATGATTAATTGATATTTTTGGAAAAATTTGTCTATTTCATAATTTATAATAATAAACATTTGATAAGTACAATAAATACTGTTGTTCTGGAACAATGTTTCCTTAACTTATAAAGGGAACATATAATGTACCATTCTGCACACATTACAATGATTTACTTTGTAATTTAGAAGTAATAGTTAATTAAGTACCCTTTTATTCTTATCTTCATTAATTGTATGACCTGTCTCTGAAAACATTTTTTGTTATCATAGACAGAAAGAAACAATCTACTCTATTATTTCACTTACAAGTTGTACGTCCAAGTTCCTTTTGATGATTGAATGTAACGAAGTGGCATTATCGTGTTTCTAACATCAGGACTTTTTGATCGTCTTATACAATCTTGGTTTGGATCTTTGCTTCCTTGATTGAAATATACACCACTATTGTTACCACGGGGGATACTGTCACTGCTTGCTACTCTTCTAACATCGTTTGATCTTTTTGGTTCACTGTTAATTGTTGTCAAGTTATCTGATCCAGAGTCCCGAAGTTTGTATGTATGTGGATTATTCTTAATATACCTAAGATTTGAATCGGTAATGAAAGTTTTTGTATTTCGATTTAAATTACAGTTTTCGGTAGATCCATTTCTCTGCATTTGTGATTTTTCACTAGATTCATCTATGCCATAATGATTGCATGTACGATGTTCGATGTTAAAATTCATATCATTATCGATGCACTGGTTAGAGTCAAGTGAGTCAGAAAATTCTGGACTTGGAATAGAGGAAATACTGCCAACACGAGAAAAGGCAACCGCCCCCTGAAGATTTTGGGGACGGCGTCAGAAACATCATTCTTCTAATTCATCCATTCGATTTCTAACTGCCATTTCTACTACTTCCAAACTAGGATAGTCCAATTCTTTGACTAGGCATAATACGGCAGAGAGTATATTTGAGTTCTAAATGATAAAGACAATTATAGTTTGTATTTGTAAGAGGAGTATTATAAGTTGAAAGATTTATAATTTTACACATTACATACCCTTGTAACTGGCCGCCTATGATAGTGAAATTGTGGTCTGCATTTCTCCTTATCGGAATGTCTTACCCAACCAGGCACTTGACTTGTATCTTCCTATTTTAAGTCAGATTATAAATCAGACAATAAATTAAATTGAGAAAAAAAATTCTTTTTATATATACATATTAGTTTTTAATTCTGACCCTTTCAGTAGGATGATGAGTAGGCATTCGTCTATGTTGAGATGATGGTTGAGGTAATGGTTCATCGCATTCTATCTGTCTCTTATCGTCGTATTCATAATTATTCCTCTCAAAGCGATTATCTTCTTGCGTTTCATACTTAACACCATATTGAGTACGTGGCGAAGGTGATGTATATGAACGTTGGGATGCATCATTATTAACATATTCAGAATACACTCGTCTCTCGTCATAATCTCCATTATGTCTTGAAACTGCTGGTTGATCATCAGTATCCTGCAATATTTTTCTTTATAGTTTATATTTTATTTAGCAGAGAATAAATCAATTTCATAGGATAGCATGATAGATCATAAACATGCAAATATAACATAAGAGTTTTAATTTAACATAAGAGTTTAATTTAAGAATAATGTTCTGACTAAAAAGCATATGATATTTAATGAAGTGTATTATCTTATGCTTTGCGTAAATATAGTTGATTATCTGAATTAAATCTGAACAAATTCATTTAGTACATTCTAAATTTTGAGCTGTAATACACTTAAATAACAGATATTATTTTCATTTTTTCTTCTTTCCAATCTATGTTCAGATAATCAGACAATGATATAAAATAATCAAGTTTTATGTTATGACTTTAATGTTCTATATGACTATAGTGTAGTCAAATTGGCATTGTTATGTACACTACAAATTTGTCTAGATGAATAATTGCATTTTGCAAATTATGTGCAGTTGCGATAACAATACCTTGGGTATATCAATAGTATTAGTAGCCACAGTCTCAATGTAATTGCGTGATTCTGTACACATGTTCTCATCTTTATTTTGACTTTTTGATTGCCCATTATGGAGCTGTTCATTAACATTATTCAAATAATAAAAATATAAGATACAGTCAGAACACATAAACTACATGTTATTTTAATTTCTCTAACTAAGTTAATCATAAATTAACATCTTTTATAAGTTATAAACTTACCTCATATGTGTACTGATTGCTTTGAGCATAATGATGAGGTAATGTTTTACAATTTGCATTTCTTCTATCAGGATCATGATATTCCTCTTGTGTATGATGCATTTCATCGTAACTTCTCTGAAAAAAAATTATATCACGTTTGTATATGGTTAACAATACTATACTAAAAGAATGTTAGTTTCGTTTTTTTATAATTCTCAGATAAATAAGTTAAAAGCATTTTTAGAGAAAAATCTAACTATGTAAATCAATTAGAAATATTTTACCTGGTCACTGGATGAACTATATCTCCTATGTTTTTCCACACGTGTTTCTTCAATATACTCAACAGGTACTTCCTTATTTGTAATGAGTTAACAAACATCATAAAACTTGTTAGTGACATTTTTTAACGTTATATTTATGATAAATATATAATTAGCTTCAACACAAATGAACCTTTTATGATTTATTTAATATGTTATGAGGAAGTTTAGCTCAAAAATTCATAATTGAAATGAATCATGCTAAATATATATGTTCTGTTTTTATTTTTACCTCTGGACTATTCATTTCTGATTGTGGTGGAGATGCATCCATATCAAGGGGATGTACAAGTACTCTGCCTCTTGACAATGCAGTTTGCACTTCTTCTGGGGCTACTACTTTATCATCCAGCTTTTCCAAATTTGGTAAAGCTCGAAGAACAGTCAATCGATATCTGTTAAATATTCATATCAGATTATTATAACGATACATTTGTAAAACAGTAATTGTTCAGGAAGGTGCATGCATAAATAATTTTATAAAACATGTACCCTTCTTTTTCTGCACAAGGATTTTCGCCGAGCCATAAATTCCTTAAATTGGGTAATTCTTGAAGATAACAAACTTCATTCAGATCTTTAATATTATTTTTTCTAATAAATAGATCTCGCAAATTGTGGCAGTATTGAAAATCAGCAAGCGTGTCAATATTGTTCACACTGCAAATAAAAATACATAAAGTTTGATATGTAGCTTTATTGCAAAATAATATGAATAATTCGTAGAAGAAATATAAAAAAAAAAACTTAAAATTTGCATGCATTATACATTCATATTAATTTTAGTAAACACAAATACGTATGATTAACATTTACATTATGATGTTGCATGTAAAATTAGTAAGTATGTGGGTGGAACAGGTTTTATTGTGTGGGTGGTATATGACTGTATACATGTTGTGTATCAAACGTATCCATAGTAGGACTGGATGATAATCATTGTTGCTTCATACAATATAAAAGTTAGTTTCAAATAAAGATATTTTTTATGATTGTATTAATAGTTATTAAAACAATCTAAATATTATAAAAAAAGATTAGCTTGAGTGTATTATATGTATATATTATAACATAATACTTGATTTAATCTAAATTCTAATAATTCTAATCGTTTGTTTCAAGATTGATGGGAAAGAAAAAAAGGAAAGGACAGATTTGCAATAACACATCAGAATTCTTTTAAATTGGCTTTTATTGCGGTAAATGGATTATCTCACTCTTCGACTTCGTCGATTTCTTATGAAGTCCCGCGATCGCGTGTCAATAGTTGCACCGCGTTCCTTGAATTTGCATGTAGATATTTACAAAAATTAACCTAATTCTATGAATCGATACAAATATCTTTTCGAAATTTCGATTTAACTTTTCTTAGTCTAATATCGAATTTAACATTTTTTAAATAACAGAATTTTTTAATTTCAAATTCAACGATTAAAATACTACGTTTGATTTTACGATTTTTATATTTCTTTTTTTTTTTTTCCATGTGACCCAACCCTATTATATCCCTTACTAAATTTTATTTTGTTATTATTTCTAGTCTTTTTGAATGTATCTAACTTGATTATTTTAAATTATCATTCAATGTGAATTGTTACAATATAAATATGCATATATAAATTATTTTATAAAAAAACTTACCTTAATGACAATACTTCCACATTTTCCATCTCACGTAAAATGCTTACATCTGTTAATTCTGATCCCCTATAATAAAAGTAATTAACTCTATACTGTTTTATTTATATTATAGTCTTATTATAAATACAAATTTTTTCTTAACAAAATATATAAAGTAATAAATTTCTTGATCTGTCTCTCTTTCATAGAAATGTTAGTATGTTAAAATAAAATGATAGAAAATAAGTCTACGAAGCAGACCTGGAATGCTATTAATATCATTGATGTATTATTATAATAATCAGGAATTTGTGACTTCTACGTTAATGTATATATTCTTAATATAGGCTATAAATATAAAATAACTCAATTATTTAATGTTTTAAACAATGCCTAGTTATTATTTTATTATTTACAATAATACATATTTAATAGTTTAAATTTATAATATATGAAATCAGTTGGGAATGAGATCACTGTGTATAATGATCACAATCATACAAAAAAATGAAAACTGATATGTTAATTTATATTCAATTATTTATGAAGATGATCTATTTAAGAAAAAAAAAAATGTTTTTAATGCATACCAGCAATTGAGCTTCTTTACGGCAGAAAAATCGGACATTCGTGTACGTGCCACAATCATTTCTTCTGTTAATTTCACCATTGTCTTTCGTTTATTTTTTTTTTAATCAATGAAACACAGAAAATTAAGCAGAGAAACTTATAAACTTAATTAAAAAAGGAGTTAATATAAAGAAGGCATGGTTTGTATCATCACGATAAATTTGTTAAATGACTTAAAACACACCTCCGACCGCGTGCCATGATGGCTTGTCATCGTCTAAGCTAAGAGAACTAGAAAACAGTGCTGTCAGATCTGTTCAATGAATTCTCCCTAATAGTAGCCCAGTTTTTTTTTTTCTAATATTTTTCAGATCCTGAAAATTTCTTTGATACTAAAAAATACTAGAAGATACTGAATATATCCTTTTAAAGTAAAATCAAAAAAGCAGTCGATCTATTAATATTCTACATTAGAAATATTCAGTGTTTTTCCAAGTTCGCAAATTCACCGCTACGTGGCGTTGTTTCCTAAGTATAGGACGCAATGCGGCGTTCTAACGTTTGATCAAATTGGTAAAAATACAATTGTAATAAATATAAATAAAAGGATAAAAAAGGAGATATAATTTATAATTATATACATATATAGTTAGTGTTATTTTATAAATAAAATAATATATATATATATTTATATTTATTTTCGACGTGAATATCTATCCTTTTTACTATCTCTTGAGCCGTTTGTTGTTTCTCCTCTTCGACGTTTATTCAGTGGATTTCGTGGATCATAAATTTCAAACCAATCGTCATCTTTTGTACTAGCATCTTTTGCAAGTACAGGAGCTTTTTCTTTGCAACGCAAAATATGTGCCATCCACAACTCGTCATCTCCATCATCTTTAGATTCTTCTTCCTTTGTTGTATTTCCGTTGCCCTTTGTACACTCTTTAGTATCCTGAAGTTTATTCTTGAATTTATTTAGAAGATTTAGTGTAAAATCTTCTCGTGTTTTACCCTTTGCAGGTATTTTTTGTTTAGCTTTTTTATATTCTTCTTGAGTTTGTAAATAATCTTTCAATATTTCGCTTTGTTTTCTTTTCTGTTCTTGTTTATCATCCTCAAGTTTTTTATCTGCTTCTTTTTCTTTTTTTTCGTTCTGAACAGTACGTTTTAAGTCACGGATTTCTTTTTTAATTGCATTCCTGATATCGCAGATAAAATAGTAAGTTTATATATAATATTATAAAATAATACTTGTAATTATGTGTTACATATATATATATATACATACATTTTTCTTTTACGTTCTTCATATCGTTCTTTACCAAAATAATATTCCTCCTCTTCTTCTACATTATCATTATTAGTTACTTTAGTAGGTTCAGTTTCTTTGGAATCACTTGTCTTTTTACCTCCTTTCAATTTATTTTTGATTCTTTCAGTTATTTCTCTATAAGTATTAAATAAGATTAATAAAGTAAATGAAATGATATTAAATTGTGTTAATTTTTTTAGTATGTAATTTTAACTTACGTTTTTTCTTTTGCTATGGCAGCTATTGTCTCAGAAGATTGGAATGTATTATTATCACTTTCAGAATCAACATCATCACATTCCTTTAATTTTTTATTTGGTGGTTCAGTGTTATCAATTACAGGTTGTGAACTTAATTTAGGATCAGACAAACGATCATGTGCTGATTTTGCTTTATTATTTAATTGCTTATTCAAAATTGCAGATTCTTCTTCATCTTCTTCTGCTTCTTCCCCAAAAGATAATAACTTAAAATTTCTGTGAAAATAATCATTATAGTATATATTTACTTTCACCTTATTTATAGTACAATATCAATATTATTGTATTTTATAAAAAATATGAAAAATTTTTATGGTGCTTACTTTACTCCTGCTTTTTTTTCTTTCTTAGTTTCTTTCACATCACTTTTCTTTTTAGATTCTATTCGTGGTGAAATATCTACAAATGGATTGTTTAGAATTTCTGTCTTCAATATTTTTTGTGGATAAATAGGCCTATCATTCTAAAAAATAAAATGATAATTAAATATTTCTCTATTATTCAATATCTTTATATAATTTTTTCAATTAAATATAGTTGTATTACTTCATCTACAAGAGCTTCTTCAAGTTTAAGCATGTTGTACAAAGTTTCTCCAATAACTTTGCCAAAAATAGTATGTTTGTTTTGTAATTCTGGTGTAGCAGCAAATGTGAAAAAAAATTGTGAGCCATTATCATCCTTGTCGGCATTAGCCATGGCAAGGAGACCTCTCCGACAAAATCGCAACCTTGTATGAAACTCATCCTAAAATTTGTTCATTTAATAGATGTTCTAAGTCAACAATGATTAATTTTATTTTGTACCTTAAAGGGAGAACCGTATATACTTTCACCACCTTCTCCTGTACCTGTTGGATCTCCACCTTGAACTATAAATCCTTTAACAACTCTGTGAAATATGGTGTTGTCGTAATAATTTTCCATACATAATTGAATAAAATTTCTACAAGCTTTTGGAGTTTCCTTCGCCCATAATTCTATTTCTATGTCTCCAACAGATGTTTTCATTAGAATCTGATAAAATAAATAAATATTTATAAGAAAGAGTTCATTTAATTAATTTATTTAATGGTACAGAATTTTAGCTAACCTTTCCTGTCGTGGGAGGTTCTTGAATATAAACATTACTCATTTTTGTAAATGAATTTATCTGACTTGCATAATTTAATATAAACAATGAATTATCATATAAATTATTATTTTTATATGAAGAACAATAATAAAAAAGTTAGATCAGATGATTGAAAATTATAACTCTGTCGGAAAAACTCGTAACGTTAACAATGACACTTGTTTCATCTCTCAGATGGCGCCACAAGCATATTACAATCAAAAAATATAATTTCGCGCCATTACTTTTTATCTCGTATTCTTTTCTAATATATGAATAATATAGAACAGTTGAACATATATAAATTTCTTGTTTAATTAATAAAAAAAAGAAAAAAAAAGAAATAAAATAAAAGAAGTCACAAAACGTTAATTTTATTAGATTATTATATTCGCAGCTTATCGAAGTAAATTATAATACGTATGTATTTATTTTTATTAAATATTACGTAGAAATAAATTGCGTCTTATGTAAATATAAATCCTTATCATCAAAATAAAAATAAATAAAAATCGTTGCAATATTATTAAATTATATTATTACTGATGCAGACAAATATACACATTTTAAAAATAATTTGTTAATCAGGGTAACATGTGCCAAAGTAAAGTTCCAGCGCGCGCACTTTCTATATATGTTTATATGTATTACGCACATTTTGACCATCAGCTGATGCGTGCGCTTCTTATCATTACACATACACACAACACAACACACACACACACACACACACACACACATATATATATATATATATATATATATATAATATATATAAGCCACGCAGCTCTGGAGTTTGACCATAAGAATTGTGCCAAATACCGCGGATAGATTACGCAGTTGAAGTTCAGTTCCCCTCCAGGGATATCCGCTCGTAGTGACATGTAATTTTCGTTACCGACAAAAACAATCGTAAGCATAGTTTTCTCCTTCTTTTATTTTCTCTTTGTATTATATTATATAAAATACATATATACTCTTAATTTATTTTGTGTGTGATATGTGTATGCGTTCGTATTTTTGTGGAATTTTTATATTCTTTATTGGATGTAAAATATTTTTGTTTTATATATATATTTGGTGTATTATAGATTATATATATATGTTTATATGTATATGTGACTTTTCTAGCGCGCATATATTATATCACGTGTTTTGTGACAATCTACTTTTATCGTCTTTCTTATCTTTCTATTTTATAAAAGCTATAACTTTTATGACCCTATTCATTATACATATGCTTGAAGGAGTGACATGTTGAGTAAATTTTTATCGAATTTATTAGGAATACTCTATTAAAAAATCTATTTTTCTATCATATATATGTGTATGTGTGTGTATGTATATATATATAATGTGTATATATATATATATATATATATATATATATATATATATATAATTGTTTAATTATTGAAGAATGAAATATTTTCAAAAATCTTATTATCCACATTGCATGATGATCATGCGCATTTTTATTTCATATAAAAAATTTATTTTTATTTTTTTTACTATGTTTATCATCAAATTGTTATTGTAATTAATCGTGTCTTATATATTTTCAGCATCATATGTATGCACATCTCAAATTATTATTTAATTATATTAAATTAAACATCATGAATTTATTGGAAAATATATAAATGTTATATATAATAAAAGAAAGTGTAAGTTAATTTATATAATTTTTTATAAACTTATTATTTAATTTTAATCCTATTTTTAAATTAATTTTTATATTGATGTGCGTGTTTCTTATTTATAGTTACAATTCAAAAAAAGGACAAGATGACAGACATAAACAAATTATCTCGCTGGTATTTTGGCGGATTTGCTTCTGCTGGTGCTGCATGTGTTACACATCCATTAGATTTGCTCAAGGTAATATTTTAGATTATTTTAAATACAATAAGAAGGAAAATAAAAATAAAACAGTGTTACAACTACAGGTACATATGCAAACTCAACAAGATGGTAAAATATCTGCAATACATTCTACTATTACAATAATAAAAAGGGAAGGTATTTCGGCTTTATATAATGGTCTTACTGCATCTTTACTTCGTCAACTTACATATTCTACGACAAGATTTGGAGCTTATGAGGTACACATCATTTTTTTTTTTATTTATTTGAAAAAGTTCATGAGTATCTAATAATTATTATTTGAAGATGATATATATATTTTTTTATATGTTTTATTTTTAATATGTAGATAGGTAAACAGGCATTAGAGACACCTGGGAATCCTACGCCATTTTATCAAAAGCTGCTTTTGGCTGGATGTGCAGGTGCTGCTGGTGGAATCGTGGGTACTCCAGGAGATTTGATTAATGTGCGTATGCAAAATGACATTAAGTTAGCGCCAAATCTTAGAAGAAAGTAAGTAATGAAAAAATGTAATCTTTATTTAATAATAACGATATTCATGAGGAGCACAGATAGAAATAAGAAATTAATTAAATGATTTTTTTTTTGTTTTATTATACAGTTACAAACATGCTATAAATGGATTAAATCGAGTGATTCAAGAAGAAGGTGTAAAACAGCTATTTAGTGGTTGTTCTACTGCAACTGGGAGAGCAATACTAATGACCATAGGACAATTGAGCTTTTATGATCAGATTAAAATGATTTTATTAGCAAGTGGTTACTTTACAGATAATCCTACCACCCACATAATTTCAAGCGTATGCGCAGTAAGATCTAATTTTTTTATTTTCATTTCATAATCCATATGTTATTTACTTCTACGATTTATTAGTTATTTTTGTTACATAAGGGTGCTGTAGCTACAACATTAACACAACCACTGGATGTCTTAAAAACGCGTGCAATGAATGCCAAGATCGGAGAATTCAAGGTCGATCTTTATATTAATATTTTATATGGTTTTAGTATCAGTATTGATGATTAATATTTTTAATAATTTTTTTCTTCTTTATCTCATAGAATTTTGCAGATCTCTTTTTATATACTGCCAAACTTGGACCACTGGCTTTTTTTAAGGTAAGTCTAGATATAAAACTGGCATCAGAAAAAGGTAATAATATTATCTATTTAATATTTAATGTTATTACGTATTGATAAAAAATTATTATAGGGCTATGTACCAGCATTCATACGATTAGCTCCTCAAACAGTTCTCACCTTTCTCTTTCTTGAACAACTCAGGATCTATTTTGGTATTCCAGTACCAGCTGAGAAACCAACTCAATGAAATATTTATTTTTTTTTGATATTAACTTAACTTGGGAACTATTATCCATCCGTTATATCGCACACAATAGTATAGGTTTATCGTTAATTTGTATAAGCTGCCAATTTTATTCTGCATGTCTATATCTTGATTACTATATTAATGCATACAATCATTTTACAAACACTTTACATAACATATTCGTATTATTTTTAATATGATTATTTATGCTATTGAAATCAGAAAAAGAATTATTTAGGTATGTGCAAATTTTTGTTAACAAAATAAGTTTAAAAGTATTCTCAATCATACATTCCTTGTAAATATTATTGATTGTTATTTATATGCAGGCATATACGTGTATACAAAACGATGCACATATGTATTTATATTAACGTTTATATGTACGCAACAAATTGTTTTACTTATGTTAGTAATAATATTCGAAATACTTGTCTTACTATAGCAGGACTATGTAAGACTGGAATATTTTAATTATCAATTAAGCGTACAAAACACACTATTGCCATTATAATACATAAATAGTAAAGTGACTGGGAATGTTTAGAGTCTATTTCAATAGTTATATTTTTTTAATAAATATTTGCAACACACATCTAAAAAATCTTTCGTTGCTCGAAAGTGGATATATTTTGAGATCGAAATATTGATTCTATTTTCAGTGTACGCATTGTAATCACCAATATACGTGTATATTTGTTATGTTTACAAAAAGAATTAATTATAACAAAATAATTACGCGTTGTTTTTTCATTTCACATCGTATTTAAATTATTATTTAAATTTGTAAAGGAGAAAAAGTCAAAAAAATTTGTAATTATAACATTTCAAATGTATATGCTACATAGAAATCTACTTTAACGATAGATGGTAACACGTTTAAAAAATATTGTATCTATCATTTTACTGAGTCGATAAGTTATCAATAATTTTCAATCGAACGGTTATATTTTACGATTTTTAATGCACTATCGAATAAAATAAATTACTTAAGATTTATTATCAATGTTTTTTAAACAAAAAATATTAATTCAATAAAAATTCGAGACAAGTTTACCGTCGCAACTTTTTAGTAGGTAACAGTAGAAATCTGTAATTCGTATCGCGATTAACGTCTCGTCTTTCCTACAACTGTTATATTATTGAATGTTAGAATCTTGCAAGTAGATGCGAATTCCTATGAGAATATTGATTACCGGAATGTCATTTTTAGAGAACGATGCCATTGAATTATTATTCGCATTATTACATAAGATGCTGGTAAGATAACCTTGATTTATCGTGAAAAAGAAATCCAGTTCGATAATAATTGGATGATTTCTTCACATTTCTTTCTCGACTATAATAGTAATAAAAAAAGTAAATCCAATGTATATAGATATTGTTTGTTTATACAATCCGTACGATATCTATTTTGTCCTATTAGGAGTTATTAAAGTCGCGACGAGATTAAATTATAACCTTGAAGTCGTTTATTCTGGTCGCATCGATCAAGGTAAGTCCAAGTTTCGAAGCGTCGTATCGTATCAAAATTGAAAAACGATCCTAAGGTATCTTAACGATTACTTTAAGCTGATCGAAATCATTCCGTTTAGTTATGTTACTGTGTATCTATAAGTACTTAGCTACTTACATGGGGATCCAGAAGGAACCGGATAGAATAAGAAGAAAAAAAATGGAAGAACGCAAGAAAAAAGATATTAAAAAAGAAGAAGAAAAAAGAGAAAAAGAAAAAAAATCAATCCGAAACACCACGACGTCACACGCTGTAGTGTGTATCAACATTGGAAAATCAATGGTAAGGCATGACGTAGTAGCAGTCCCGCCTCGCGATCGTCCAATCGTCTATCGTACCTTACCCCCCACTCTTAGGCGCCGTCGAACACCTACCAACACGGTCGCCCCCCTCTCAGCGTGCTCATTCTGTAGCGGACCGTCGAACCGATTGGACCGTTGACGTCGAACGATCTTGAAAAGGCTAAACGCGCGAAATACATACGACACACGCGTATATATATATATATATATATACATGCAGTTTTCCAGTCGATCGAACGAAGTCAACATCGAGAATAGTCAGTAATCTTTGATTAGAAGAACAAGGCGAAGAGGAAGACGAACAAGTAGAAGGAAAAGAAGAAGAAGAAGAAGAAAAGGAAGAGGAAGAGGAAGAAGAACGGTGGCAGAGTTTTAAAGAATTTTTCACTTTGCAAAGGCTTCTCGTTGAAAGGTCTTGATTTGAACATCATCGAGTTTTAACAACGATAATCAGATTCGACCACCGACCGAGACATCGACGTTGAAACGAACGACACGCTTTCCCCCTCTATTTTTACGCTCTAAGGAAGCTCGAAAGGAAGAAAAAAGAAAAAAAAATCGACTAACTTTCGAAATCCGACCGGCGGTTGTATACGGAAACGAATATTAACCTATACGTGTCCGTACGTTCAGAAATTGTTTTCGAGAATTAAATAATTAAAGCGTAGTAGTAAGTAACGTCGTTTTCTTCGGTGATCCAAGTTGGTAATTTATTCGAATATTTTGGATTAAGAATATTCCTTTTTGTTCTTCTATTCGAATTGTTTTTCTTTCATCCTCATTTTTTCTCTCGCAACCACATCACCAACACTAACACCAACGCTAACACCACACCGTTGTAGCAGCCACGCCGACACCAAGTTCTCAGAGTCGTTTGAACTTTCTAGAGACAGAAGGCGCGTGGAGTTTCGTTTGAAAGAGTGTTAGGGAGTGAGGGGAAGAAAGACAGAAAGAAAGAAAGAAAGAAAGAAAGAAAAAAAGAAAAAGAAAGGGATAGAGAGGGAGAAGAAGGCAAAGAGAAAAAGAAAGAAACGAGAAGTGGGAAAGAGAAGGGAGGTAGAAAAATATAAAAGAAGGACTGCGCGTATATTGTAACGACAACAATAACAAAGATGGCGTTTATGATGCCTGTGATGAAAAATGAGTGGGACATTTATAAAACCAATCGAAGCCGTAGATCTTCCGAATGTTCGAATCCTCGTGCCTGCCGCAGTAGAAAGGTGAGTAGATATATGTATATATATGTGTGTGTGTGTATGTCTTCAGTAAAAAAAAAAGCGGAAGGAGAAAAAAACTATATTTATGTATAATATTGGAATTAATGAAAAAGAGAAAAGAAAAAGAGAATAGGAAAATGAAGTAGTAAAGATACAGGTGGTTTCAAAATCATTATATGTGGTATATACGTTATTAATGGAGAGCAAGAGAAAGGGAGAGTTGACTCAATTACATGTGTATATATATATATATATATATATATATATATATACGCGTGCACGCGTGTGTACCGAGTATCTCACAGAGATATAGTACACACGTATTTTCTAGTCACAAGTTTATTTAAAATTTCGCGATTTCATTGGCGCGAATAAGCGATTCCTTACGATTCTTACTAATTCCATCTCTTTCTTCTCTCTCTATCTAATACAAGAAGATAAAAAGAATATTGAGACAATGCAGGTACGTGTACTTACGTACTTACGTATGTACCTACATTACTTCGCGCTTTCACGATATTACGCAAGTCTCGTCTACTATCTCATAATATTTTTTCTTCGATTGTATCACGATTCTTTCCTTTACGCGACATTTAGAATCTTAATATTAATAATATAAGTAAACAAAATTTATTTCCTTATTTCCTTATTTATTTAATAAATAAATGGGAAGAGAGGAAGAAGGAAAAAAGAGAGAAAAAAAAGAGAAAAAAAATTAAGTAAAAGCTCTTTTGGAGAATCGATATATATATCGTACGTACGTGTTACGCATACTATTGTCGTAAAACTTGTTAGAGAAAAAAATTAAAGAAAATAAAATTAAAAAAGTAGAAAAAAAAAGTTCATTAATTAATTACAATCTCCTTTGAGGAGTCGAGAACCACTGAAGATGTGCGTATAACGACGAGATATCCCGTAGAATAGTTACATGGTTACTTACACCAGCGGTATGGTGGTATCGAGACCGGCGACGGCCTTGCGCACGAGACGCAATGTATGGTAAAAGGAGGGAAGTGTTACTTGCGCATGGCTGGCGAGCCTAATAGTCTCGCGTAACCTTGCACTCTCTTGCGAGTGCGTGGTCACGGGCGTCAATGTATTCTCTCTTTCTTTCTCTCTCTCTTTTCCTCTCTCATTCTCTCTCTCTCTCTCTTTTTCTTTCTTTTTTTCTTTCTCTTTCTCTCTCTCTCTTTCTCTCTCTCTCTTTTTCTCTTTCTTTTTCTCTTTCTTTCATATGTTCAATTTTATATTTTGTCATCTCTCCAAATTAATATCGTTACTTGATATAATTTCTACTAGAAATTTTACCATTATCTTATCTCTCGTATATTTCGTTTGAAAAAGAACGTAAGGATTGAATGAACATGGTTAACTTCTCCCCACTTTCTAATTTAAATAGATATTCGTGTGAAAATTCTCAAGTTCGGTGGTTGGATAGACGGAATAGCCGGTCTGGAACGTGTTTATTCGCGAGAGTTTAATGTTCTAGATTCGATGTTAAATCGAATTCGATTGAATTACCTGAGGGATCAGGTTTTTTGTTTGTTTCCTTCTTCTCTGCTTCTTTTTTCTTTCGTAACTTGCATAATCGGTAAATAGTAATTTGTTAACGGTCGTCGTAATAGTAATCGTTCAAAAATCGATTTAATAGCTATTAAATAACAGTAGATAATTTATGAAGTATGATGGTAAAAAAGTGAAAGCTTGTGAGAACAATTGGGTCGTAGTATAATCGTAATATAAAAAAAAAAAATGAAGGAATGGTAAATTTATGAATGGAACAATAAAAGCAAACGATAATTAAAAAGAAAGAAAAGGATTGTCACGATATGTTACCGTGTTACAGGTATCGGAATGTTCGAAGTCTGCGGGTCCGTCATTGTCGACGTCACCGGGTTCGGATTTTTTAACTTCGCCAGCCCATCGTTCTATACCCTTGACTTCTCGACATTTTTCAAGAGCATCCTCGAGAGCGTCTCAGAGCTCGCTACAGAGCCCGAGCAAAAGTACCGGCTCCTCACCCCCAAAGACCGGTAGTTCCAATTCCCTCAACAAGTTTCACATTTGTCTCGTCGATAAGCTCAAGAGAAGTTTGAAGAAAGGGGACGACGACGAGGAAGATCAAAGGAATCTATCATGAAACAGTCCCGGGGTTTCGAGACGGACACGAGTGTCCGCTTCGAAACCGATCGAGATCCGTCGAACTTCGGCGCCCGTCGCGACATTCGAGCCGAATAGCGGAGTGGTGGCGCGATCGTGTCCGGATCAGCCTTCGGCGTGGTAAATCAGATAAAAACAAACACACACACACACAAAATAACAAATAAAATAAAGAACGCGAGAAGAAACGATCGGGAAACGAAGATCGAGAAAGAAAATATGATTGGGGGTATATTATCAGCCGCGGGAGAGGAACATTATGAATGATAATTACGAAGAAACGAGGAAAACGAATCGAACGAATTCGATGAAGGAACGATCTTGAAATATTAACAACACGATGACGATGATGATGATGACGATGACGATGATGATTCATTTTCTTGCATTATATCATCGATAAATATAGAAAATAGAGTAGAATTTACTACTCTCTTTCTCTCTCTCTCTTTTTCTCTCTCTTTCTCTCTCTCTCTCTCTCTCTCTTTCTCTCGTTTTCCCCCAACAATTTTTCTTTCCTTCCTTTGATAAGCTACGTTCGAAGATTCGTGACAAGAAAGAAAAAAAAGGAAAAAGATGGGAGATTCGTGGCTGTTTTTTGTTCCTTCTTCTTTTTTTCCAACGAAATCTAATTATCTATGAAGAGAAGAAAACCATTGGGATTTCCCGAACGTTATCATCGAAGAAAGAAGGCTCTGATATCGATATATATATATATTGTGCTTGATAACGATGAGAAAATCTGTTTAGAATCGTCGCCGATCGTCGCAGCTTTCTTCTTGAAGGTTGAACGAACAAGGAAGAAAAAATGGAAGCTGCCTGATGTTGTTGCGTGCAGTTTTCGGTGCATCTACTTTGGTGCACCAGACACGACTAGGATCGAGGTCAGTGCCAATCCAGAACGACGTTTCGCCAATTTACCGATAACATCTTTTTTTCTTTCTTTTTTTTTCTTTTTTGTTTGATTTTTTCTTAACTTTCTAATCATTTTTTTTAACCATATCCCGCCATTCCCCATGAAAGATCAAAAGAAAGGATTTTTCCTTTCTTCCAAATTCATTGGAAAAGAAAAAAGTTTTACGTTGTTTTTTATTTTTTTATTTTTTTTTATTTTTTAAGAATCGTTCCATCATTCAAATTCGTTCAATTGATTATTAAAGTTCCTTCTTGTACTTAAGCCGTTTAAAATCAATTAAGAATCGTCAAATATGAGTTCCGAAAAGATCGAATTTGCTTTTCTCTCTCTTTTTTTTTCTTCTTTTTTTTTGTTTTTCGAATTCCTCGCAAAAATCTCTTAAAGATCACGGTTATACTTCGAAAGAGGAAAAAAAAATAGTGAAGTCTAGTTGGAGCGAGAGAACGTCTCGAGGATATGATATGATGCTGCGTACCTAATAATAAGTTCGGATTAGAGAAATAGTTCGAGTGTGCCGATTTTTAGAGCCTATTACGAAAATGACATAAGCGTGCCTGGTGCGTATGGAAATCAGGATTAGATTTAAGAAATGATCCACTTATTATCACATCAATCAATTTATTTATTTATTTATTTTTTTTTTACGAAATTCGATCTTGTTTTTTAATACCTATTTAAAATTGTTGATTTTTTTTCTTTCTTTTTTCATTTTTTTTTATACATGCATATTTTTTCTAAGTCGGATTCAATAACGTTTGTTGCTTAAGAAAAGATTAAATAAAATAAAAAAGGGATATGATTTTTTTTATCTACATTACATTTTATTATTACACATGGAGTATAGAAAAGTTCTTAGGTGATTTAAAAAAAATGAATTGTAATCTTTATCGAAAATTTCTTATTTTAAGCAAAATTCTTTTCCAGACTGTAAAATTACAAGTCTATGAAATTTTGACTCGCTTAAGAACTTTATACTGAACCTGTGTATATTATCATATATATATATATTTTTCTTTTTCTACAATTGAATGAAAATAAGTGGATTATTATTACCAACGAAACGACGTTGATTTGGCACAGAGTATAATCGCTTTAACAAAAAAAAAAGAAAGTATGGCTTTTATTAACGGAGAGATATTTTTCATATAAGACGTAAACGTACACATCAGTGTTAAAAGAAAAAGGAAAAAAGGGAAAAAAAAAGAAAGTTTTTTCTTCAACGTACCCCAATCTCCCACGCCCCCGTTTTACTCTTCCGAGAGTGGAGCACCCTCGAATTCGTTGCTTTCGATTTTCTTTGAGAAGAAAAAAAAAAAGAAAAAAAAAGATAAGAATAATTGAGACGAGTAGCATCGACCACCAAAGTTTCAAAGACTCGTAAATAGAAAGTAAAAGTGAATGTGTCGCGTTTTGTAGATTATTCGCTTTCTTTTTTTATTTCTCTCTCTTGTTTTTATAAATATATATATATATATATATATATATATATATATATATATATGTATGTATATATTATATATAAAATATCGATCGGCGAGAATATATAGAAATATTTTATCACTTAACAATTGTTACCTATATATTATAATTACGCTAATATTTTCATTTTTTAAGATAAAAAAAAATTTTTGAATAATTTCGGATGCAGAACGACGTTTTTCGACGACCTCGGAGGAATGTTTCTTTTATTTTCTTAAAAAAAAAAAAAAAACAAAAAAAAAACAAGAAAGAAAGAATTAAATGAAAAAACGAAAATTACGCAAATGATTCGAAAGATCGGTATAAAGAAAAAAGAAGAAATACTATGCGTAGTTGAAAATTAAATTCGAAAATCAAATCTCAAAGATAGTTTATTTTGTTTAATTTTTTTTTCTTTTCTTCATTGTTAATCTTTTTTTTCTTACATTTTATTTTTTTTATTTTCTTCCTCTCTTTAAATTTCTTCTCTTTAAATAAGAAAAAGGTGTCGCACATAAATTACTGTCGATCGAATTCTAATTGTCGAATTATTAATGTTACGATTATTGACATTGTCAATCCGTTTTATATCGTTGGCTTGTGTGATTATTACTTTTATTTTCCTTTTTTTCCAGTATTAAGATCGTTCGATAAGAAACACACGTTACGTCGTTGAACGTGAAACGAGATGGACTGTCCGTCGAGGGAACGGTCGACGTCTTCTGCGTCCATATCCGCTTTTCTTCGAGAGAGCGGCTAATTGTTTAAAAAAAGATCTATATGTATATACGTATATACACACATATATATAAATAAAGAAATAATTAAATAAATATTAATATATATATATGTATGTATGTATGTATGTATAAATAAATAAATAAATATCGTGCTTTTTTCTATCTTTTGCGCGTATTAAATTAAAAACGAGATATTGGGAGCGATCAAATGATACCGCGTGTAACTCTGTGATACCGTAAGCTATAAGGCATAGAATTATTTTGCAACGATAAACGGAGATAAGAAGAGAGAGAAG
Organism: Vespula vulgaris; assembly: GCF_905475345.1. NCBI lineage: Eukaryota > Metazoa > Arthropoda > Insecta > Hymenoptera > Vespidae > Vespula > Vespula vulgaris. Next base: position 1,220,775 of record NC_066608.1, read on the forward strand.
TTATGGAATAGTCGAGAAAATAAATTTTCAAGCTGAAATCCAATTGATCAAAGGCGTTACGATATATTCGATCCTTTTGATTCGATCAAAAAAAGAAAAAAAAATCAAATTATTCAAAGTCGATCAAATAGTTTCAATATATTTTCCCTCATTTCCCTATCCTTTGATATTAAATGTCGAGAAAGTAAATTTCAAAAGTAAAATCGATCAAAGAGCTTCGATATTTTCGATCCTTTTGATATCAAAAGGATCGAATAGAACGATACAATCTGTGTTGCTATACTTATATTATTATTTATTTACATAACTATTTCCATTTACAACTTCCAAATCGATCAAAAGAGTCGATATTTTCGATCCTTTGATTCGACAAAAATCAAATGATTCAAATCGTTCAAAGATATTTTCGATCCTTTGATTCGAAATAAAAATCTAACGATCGATATTCGATTAAAGAGCTTCGATATTTCCGATCTTCTTGATATCAAAAGGATCAAATAGAACGAGACAGTCTTTGTAGCTATTATCTACTATTATCATCTATACACTTAAACTTAGTTTTTTTTTTTCTATTCACAAGTTTTCATATTGTACGTTAATCGATTTGATATCTTTAAATAGAACGTTAAATCTTCGAATTTTATTCATAGTTATCTGATGGATATATAATGTTTCTCACCTTTTCCTTTTCTCCCGGGAAAATATGTATCGAGACATTTGCAAAAATAATAATAACAATAATAATAATAATAAAAAGATAATAAAATAGAAAAAGAAAAGATCATTGGTTCGAACTTTCTGTACCTAAGAGAATTGTAAATCATTTTCATATCCGAATTAAAAAAAAAAAATAATCAAAAAATAAAATAAAAAAGAATAGATCATTGATCGAGAACTATAAAAGAAAAAATCGAGTAAATCGTTTTTCATATCTATCTGTCTCTTTTTCTTTCTTTCTCTGTCTCTCTCTCTCTCTCTCTCTCTCTCTGTCTCTCTCTCGGCCGAAATAAATAAATAAAAAAAAGATTAATTAAAAATAAATGAGAGTTATAACGACGATATATATATATATATATATATATATATATATATATATATATATATATACGCATATATATATATATATGCGTATGATAGTCGAGATGTATATGTAATCGTGCGGAAAATTTTGAAAATTTGGATCCAAGTCGTCGTCGTCCTGCATGTGTTTGTCCAGAATGTGAATAACGAAAGATGATAATTCAAAAGTATCACGTAAAGATCGGATATTAAGAAAAGGAGGAGGAAGAAAAAGGAGGAGGAGAAGGAGGAGGAAGAAGAAGATGATTTGACGAGTTAAGACGAAAGTATGTAGAGAAGGAGGAAGAAGGAAGAGGAAAAAGATGAAGTCGTTTTAGAGTCGCATAAAACGAATAATTTCCAAAAGTTGCCGCTTTGTGTAAGACTGCTTTAGAGATAAAGAAAAAAAAAATAAATAAAAAAGAAAAAAGAGAAAAAGATGATTACGAGATGAATAGAAAAATAAAAAGATAAAAAAAATAATAAAAAAATTAAAAAAAAAATTAAAAAAAAATTAAAAAAAGAAATAAAAAAACAATAAAAATATAGTCGTATATAAAATAGGGTATCGAAGTATAATGTGCAGCTGTTGGACGAGAGTTATCGAGACGTGAACATTTGCTCTATCTTTTTCTCTCTCTCTCTTTCTCTCTCTCTCTCTCTCTCTCTCTCTTTCTATCTGTCTATATCTATATCTTTGTTTCTGTCTGTATTTCTATTTCTGTCTCTTTAAATTAAATGATATCAACAAAAATCGTCTCGATGACTTCGTCGAATAATTTGTACTGATTAGAAAGAAAGATGAAAAATAATTAGTGTTTAACTTTAGTGTTTTAGATGAACGACGAGATATGTATTATAATATAACGTTCTATTTATTGAACGGCGGCCTCGGGTTATGGAAGAAAATTAGATCGAGCTCCTTTCTTTTTTTACTAATAGTTATTTTCTTCTTGCTTGGGTATATGTTTTACATTTTTATTAAAAATATAAAAGAGACAATATATATATATATATTATATATATAGTATTGTATTATATTAAATAATAAAATTATTCATTAAACAAAAAATTAGTACTTACTTTCTCTAATAATACGAACATATCTTATCAGACGAATACTTAATTCTATCACTCGATCTTATTTTTGTTCTATGATTACAAAGTTCGCGCGATCATAATAATATAATAATAATAATAATAATAATAATAATAATAATAATAATAATAATAATAATAATAATAATAGTAAATAATATAATAACAACAACAATAATAATAATAATTATATACATATGATCGCATATACAAAAATATATACATACATATATATTGTATGTACTATGTTCAACGATAATTTATTATTCGATGCTTTGATCGACTATCTTTTTGTAATTATTATACTATTACTATTAATATTTTATGATTATACGTTGATATCTTCATTCGGGACATTTTGAGCGGATTTTTAGCGCGTGGTTGAGGAGACTCCATTATGATAATCGATGATCCATAGATCACTGGACTAAATAATATTAATAATTTCAATGTTGATTGAATTTTCCATTCCCTTTTATTTCTTTATTCTTTTTTTTAATTTTAATTTTATATCCATCATCACTATTATATGTACACGTATGTTCTGAAAGACCTCTTAACAATTCACGTGTTCTCTCTCTTTCTCTTTTTTTTTTCTTTTTTTAATTTCTTTTTATACCTTTTATTTGAGGAGTAAAATAGGTCAGATGGTCTAAATCGATTATTTACACCCCCTTTGTTAACACCGCAAAAGGGAGAAGAAGAAAGAGGCTTTTAATTCTGTTGAATAAAAGGAGTCCGGTTTTTCGAAATAAACTTTCTCGTATATATGTATACACACATCGTTGATCATTTTCAAGGATACGTTTTCTCCTCATCCATAGCGATTGAATGTCACTGCCAAAAGCCCAGGATTAAAACAAAGCAAGATAGTGCAAAATAAACAAAGCGTATGCGGCGAAGCGGACTCGCGAAAAAGCGAAATTATCCAACACCACGCTATTGTTCCTTGTAATTTATTTTCATTTAATTTTAATTTTAATTTTTATTCGTATTTGTATTTGTATATGTATATGTATTTGTATTTTCATTTTTATTTTTATTTTTTGATTAATAAATATTACTCGTAAAGCTCGGCTCCATTTGGAATGTTCGTGAAAACGGAATCCCACGTGGCTCGATTTATTTTATCGATTAACATTTATTTATTTATTTATTTATATACACAGGGTAAGGGGCCAAAAGTTTCTTAAGTGATTTTGAAAATTAATTGCTTTTTTCGAGACTCTTTAAATTCATTTTTTTTTACTAGACTGTAAAACTACAAGCCTAATTAAATACCAAGTGTAGAAAGTTTCGAGAAAGATTAAATTAATATTTAAAATCATTCAAATACTTTTGGCCCATCCTATATGCACACATATATTTTTTTCCTTTTTAATCGGCTATTTGCCCCTAATCGACGTATTACAATCTTTAATTAAACAAAATATAATTTTCATACAAAAAATTATATATATATATATATATATAGTATTAATATAATATAATTATACTTGTGAAAAATATGATAGAAAAAATTTTGATTAAGAACAAACGAACGAACGAACGAACAATGTGGTGAAAGTAAAATGAAAAAAATCAAATTTTAACAAATAAGTATCTAAACGTTTTATATAGTAAGTTATATGTCTATATTTCTCTTTCTTTTGGGTTTTTTCTTTTTCTTTTTTTTTTTTAAGCACTACAATCTATATCTTCGTCGATACGCTGCGAAGAAAATTCCTACTAAGACTTGTTCGTAATTATTAATAGTAGCGTTCGATAGTGAGAAACGGAAGATTAATTGGAAATCTTGAAATCTTAATTATGATTAGATGAGAGAGACTTTGTTTGCTCTTGATGTAGGAACAACGAACACTCGATGACGAAACGAAACGCTTTGATATCTTTTCAGTAATATCGATCTATTGCTGATAGGATACTTTTCGGCGTTATTAAACGCTTACTATCATCTATGAATTTTTTTATTATGGTTAGAGTGAATGAACGAGCCTACGGGTGCACATTCCACGTGTATTAATTATATATATACATATATATATTATATTATATATAACGTATGTAAC